>NW_028318397.1:2137500-2270715 GCF_062004578.1 Staurois parvus | reverse complement strand
ACCCCGAGGAAAAAGTGTATGCAATAGGTATGGAGAATACAGTACCCCCCCCGATATCTCACTTATTATAAGTACATTGTGTGTGCAATAGGTATAGAGAATACAGTGCCCCCCCCGATAACTCACTTATTATAAGTAACCGTGCGTGCAATAAGTATAGAGAATACAGTCCCTCCCGAGATCGCACGTCTTATAAGTACAGTGCATTCAATAGGTATAGAGAATGCAGTGCCCCCCCCCCCCTCCCGAGATCTCACTTCCACTAAGTACAGTGCGTGCAATAGGTAAAGAGAATACAGGCCCCCCCCCCGATAACTCACTTATAAGTAACAGTGCGTGCAATAAGTATAGAGACTACAGTGCCCCCCCCCGAGATCTCACTTCTTATAAGTACAGTGCGTGCAATGGGTATAAAGAATACAGTTCCTCCCCCCGAGATCTCGCTTATTATAAGTAACAGTGCAAGCAATACGTATAGAAAATACAGTGCTCCCCCGAAATCTCACTTCTATATTATAAGTACAATGCGTGCAATCGGTATAGAGAATACAGTGCCCCCCCGAGATCTCACTTATTATAAGTGCATTGTGTGTGCAATTGGTATAGAGAATACAGTGCCCCCCCCCCCCCCCAGATCTCACTTATAAGTACAGTGCATGCAATAGATATAGAGAATACAGTGCCCCCCCCCCCCCCCCCCAAGGTCTCACTTATTATATGTAACAGTGTGTGCAATAAGTATAGAGAATACAGTGCCCTCCCCTCCCGAGATCTCACTTATAAGTACAGTGCGTTTAATAGGTATGGAGAATACAGTGCCCCCCCTGAGGTCTCACTTATTATAAGTACAGTGCGTGCAATAGGTATAGAGAATACAGTTCCCCCCCCCCCGAGATCTCACTTATTAAAAGTACAGTGCATGCAGTAGGTATAGAGAATGCAGTGCCCCCCCCCCCGAGATCTCAGTTATTACAAGTAACAGTGTGTGCAATAGGAATAGAGAATACAGTGCCCCCCCCCCCCCCCAGATCTCACTTACTATAAGTGACAGTGCGTGCAATAAGTATAGAGAATACAGTGCCCCCCGCCCCGAGATCTCACCTATTATAATTACAGTGCATGGAATAGGTATAGAGAGTACAGTGCCCCCCCCCCACCCCGAGGTAAAGTGTATGCAATAGGTATGGAGAATACAGTATCCCCCGAGATCTCACTTGTTATAAGTGCATTGTGTGTGCAATAGGTATAGAGAATACAGTGCCCCCGATAACTCACTTATTATACGTAACCGTGTGTGCAATAAGTATAGAGAATACAGTCCCCCCCCCCCCCCCCGAGATCTCACTCATATATTGTAAGTAACAGTGCGTGCAATAAGTATAGAGAATACAGTGCCCCCCCCCCCGATAACTCACTTATAAGTAACAGTGCGTTCAATAGGTATAGAGAATACAGTGCCCTCCCCCCCCCCGAGGTAAAGTGTGTGCAATAGGTATAGAGAATACAGTGCCCCCCCGAGATCTCACTTATTATAAGTACAGTGCGTGCAATAGGTATAGAGAATACAGTGCCCCCCTGAGATCTTGCTTATTATAAGTACATTGTGTGTGCAATAGGTATAGAGAATACAGTGCCCCTCCCCCCCCCCCCGAGATCTCACTTATTAGAAGTACAGTGCGTGCAATAGGTATAGAGAATACAGTGCCCCCCTCCCCCCGAGGTCTCACTTATTAGAACTACAGTGCATGCAGTAGGTATAGAAAATACAGTGCCCCCCCCCCCCGAGATCTCGCTTATTATAAGTAACAGTGAGTGCGATAGGTATGGAGAATACGGTGCCCCCCGCCCCGAGATCTTACCTATAACAAGTACAGTGTGTGCAATAGGTATAGAGAATACAGCACCCCCCCCCCCGAGCTCTCACTTATTATAAGTAACAGTGCATGCAATAAGTATAGAGAATACAGTGCCCCCCCCCCCCCGAGATCTCGCTTATTATAAGTAACAGTGCGTGCAATAGGTATGGAGAATACGGTGCCCCCCCCGAGATCTCATTTATTATAAGTACAGTGCATGCAATAAATATAGAGAATACAGTGCCCCCCCGAGATCTCACTTATTATAAATACAGTGCGTGCAATAGGTATAGAGAATACAGTGCCCCCCCTGAGGTCTCACTTATTATAAATACAGTGCGTGCAATAGGTATAGAGAATACAGTGCCCCCCCTGAGGTCTCACTTATTATAAGTACAGTGCGTGCAATAGGTATAGAGAATACAGTAACCCCCCCCCCCCCCGAGATCTCACTTATTATAAGTGCATCGTGTGTGCAAGAGGTATAGAGAATACAGTGCCCCCCCCCCCCCCGAGATCTTACTTATTGAACGCACTATACTTATAATAAGTAAGATCTCGGGGGGGGGGGCACTGTATTCTCTATACCTATTGAACGCACTATACTTATAATAGGTATAGAGAATACCGTGCCCCCCCCAAGATCTCACCTATTATAAGTACAGTGCGTGCAATAGGTATAGAGAATACAGTGCCCCCCCAAGATCTCACCTATTATAAGTACAGTGCGTGCAATAGGTATAGAGAATACAGTGCCCCCCGAGATCTCACTTATTATAAGTGCATCGTGTGTGTGCAATAGGTATAGAGAATACAGTGCCCCCCCCAGATCTCACTTATAAGTACAGTGCGTGCAATAAGTATAGAGAATACAGTGCCCCCCCCCCTAGATTTCACTTATAATTATAGTGCGTTCAATAGGTATAGAGCATACAGTGCCCCCCCCCCCCCCCCGAGATCTCACTTATAAGTACAGTGCGTGCAATAGGTATAGAGAATACAGTGCCCCTCCAAGGTAAAGTGTGTGCAATAGGTATAGAGAATACAGTGCCCCTCCCCCCCGAGATCTCACTTATTATAAGTACAGTGCATGCAGTAGGTATAGAGAATACAGTGCCTCCCCGAGATCTCACTTATTATAAGTAATAGTGCATGCAATAAGTATAGAGAATACAGTGCCCCCCCCCTCCCGAGATCTCACTAATTAAAAGTACAGTGCGTGCAATAGGTATAGAGAATACAGCACCCCCCCCCACCGAGATCTCACTTATTATACGTAATAGTGCATGCAATAAGTATAGAGAATACAGTGCCCCCCCCCCCCCGAGATCTCACTTATTATAAGTACAGTGTGTGCAATAGGTATAGAGAATACAGTGCCCCCTGAGATCTTATTATAAGTACATTGTGTGTGCAATAGGTATAGAGAATACAGTGCCCCCCCCCCCCCCCGAGGTCTCCCTTATTATAAGTACAGTGCGTGCAATAGGTATAGAGAATACAGTCGTCCCCCCCCCCCCCCCCGAGATCTCCCTTATTATAAGTACAGTGCACGCAATAGGTATAGAGAATACAGTGCCCCCCTCGAGGTACAGTGCATGCAGTAGGTATAGAGAATACAGTGCCCCCCCCCCCGAGATCTCGCTTATTATAAGTAACAGTGCGTGCAATAGGTATGGAGAATACGGTGCCCCCCCAGATCTCACTTACTATAAGTAACAGTGCGTGCAATAATTATAGAGAATACAATGCCCCCTGCCCCGAGATCTCACTTATTATAAGTACATTGTGTGTGCAATAGGTATAGAGAATACAGCACCCCCCCCCCCCCCCAGATCTCACTTATTATAAGTACAGTGCGTGCAATAAGTATAGAGAATACAGTGCCCCCCTCGAGGTACAGTGCGTGCAGTAGGTATAGAGAATACAGTACCTCCCCCCACCCCGAGATCTCACTTATTATAAGTGCATTGTGTGTGTGCAATAGGTATAGAGAATACAGTGCCCCCCCCCCCAGATCTCACTTATATATTATAAGCAACAGTGCGTGCAATAGGTATAGGGAATACAGTGCCCCCCCCCCCCCCCCCCGAGATCTCACTTATTATAAGTACAGTGCGTACAATAAGTATAGAGAATAGAGTACCCGCCGCCTCCCTCCCGAGATCTCACTTATTATAAGTACAGTGCGTGCAATAGGTATAGAGAATACAGTGCCCCCCTGAGATCTTACTTATTATAAGTACATTGTGTGTGCAATAGGTATAGAGAATACAGTGCCCCCCCCCCCTGAGATCTCACTTATTATAAGTACAGTGCATGTAATAGGTATAGAGAATACAGTGCCCCTCCCGAGGTCTCACCTATTATAAGTACAGTGCGTGCAATGGGTATAGAGAATACAGTGCCCCCCCGAGATCTCACTTCTAAAAAGTACAGTGCGTGCAATAGGTATAGAGAATACAGTGCCCCCCCCTCCCCCAAGATCTCACTTATTATAAGTACAGTGCGTGCAATAAGTATAGAGAATACAGTGCCCCCCTCGAGGTACAGTGCGTGCAGTAGGTATAGAGAATACAGTGCTTTCCCCCCCGAGATCGCACTTATTATAAGTACAGTGCGTGCAATATGTATAGAGAATACAGTGCCCCCCGAGATCTCACTTATAAAAAGTACAGTGCGTGCAATAGGTATAGAGAATTGTGCGCAGCATCCTTGTTTGTTCCTCCTCTTCCCCTCTCCATCAACACTGGGGTCACATTAGCCGAGTGAGGGAGAAGAGTAACACTGGGTTACTAGTCAGTACCAGTGTGCAAAGGTGTATTTGCTTTGGAAGATTAAATCCCCTCTAATGTTGGGTATCCTACATGTGTGGATGTTGCCACGTTTATGTGAAATTATTAGTTTAGTTTTTTACATTTTGGAATGCAGTGCCTTGAGATTGTACAGAATTTTAAAGGGTGCCTTGAATGATAAAAGGTGGAGAAACACTGGTCTGGAGAATACAATGCATCCTTGTGAGATCCCATTTATTAGAAGTACAGTGTGTATGCAATGAATAATAGAGAGGATTCATAAAGGGAAATGTTTCTCATTTTATTAGCATACAAGTACCCAAACCTTTGTGTTGTTGCCCCAGCCACGTGTTAATATGTATTTTTTTAGAGTAACTGTTGGTGCATTTTCCGTATCAGCATCAAATCAGCAACGCCGTAACGCAAGTTCTCTATTTTGTTGTGCCAACTGTACCTAATAGTTTTTTAAAATCTGTTCTATTATTTTGCAATAAACATACAATGTGGGCAGTACATAAGATATACAATGTGGGAAGAAAATCACAATCCGCTCACACAGGGGTGCTGCCCTATAACAGCATAAGGTACCAAAAAAGTAATATGTATATCTTGTACTTCATAACAAAAGAAAAACAATACAATTACATCAAATCAAACTACCAGTGGTGCAAGGCTCAAGCAGATAGTGGATTATACAAGAACAGCTATGTCCATCTAGAATCCTACATCGCTTAAAACTTGTGAATTTTTTAGGAATCTAATGGAGTGGCTGTTTAGAATTATCTGCCCAGCATGACCATACTTTATTAAACTTTTGGTAAGTATCGTGAGGGCAACATATATTTAATCAGTTTAATCCGGAAGCGAACCGATGGAGGATTAGGCTTCTTCCAATGAGGGGTGAAGGCTTTTCTGGCATAAAAAAGTAGTAGACTTAATAGAATTCCCGATGTCAGTTTAGGGGCCAATTCTTCAACTAGGCCATAGGAATATTCACTACAAAAACAAGAACATCAAGAACATGTTGCCAATATTAGGCTGTTACAGGGCATGTCCAAAATATATGTCTGTAATCTCCCACTGGGTGAGAGCATCTCTAGTAAAATGAGGAATTGTTGGGATATATCTTATGGAGCCTGTGCGGGGTAGAATAAGGTCTGTGAGCAATTTTAAACTGAATCAAGTTTATCCCTGGCGGACACCAAATGAGTAAAGGGAAATTCCCACAACTCTGACCAATCTCGTACATAAACACTTTAACCACTTGCCCACCGCCCTATAGTAGAAGTACTGCTAAAGGACGACAGGGCTGTTCAAAATCACGTGTGTATATATACGTGATTTGCATTTCTGGGTACGGGGACGCTATTGGCGGCAAGGGATGTTATAAACAACACAGGTTTCCCTCCCGTCAGCATGGACATGCTGTTTTGTATCTCTCTGCACAGCAGAGAGATACAAAACAGCATGTCTCCCTAGTAAAACACAGCACACAGTAAAACACACACAGCACACGGTCGCCCCAGATGTTAATCCTTCCTGCTCAGTGTCATTAGTACAGAGTCTGTGATTTTTATTAGCACTGATCACTGTATTAGCGTCACTGGCAGTTAGTTCACACCCAGTGTCAGAATGCCGTCCGCAGTCCCGCAATAAACCGCATTACTGGTTTAAGAAAATAAAAATTCCAGTATATATACCGCCGTTTGTAGACGCTATAACTTTCACGTAAACCAATTAATTTACACATATTGGGAATTTTTTTTTTGCAAAGACATGTATCAGAGTACATTTTGGCCTAAATTTATGAAGAAATTAGATTTTTGTATTGGATATGTTTTATAGCAAAAAGTAAAAAATACAGTTTTTTTTTTCAAAAGCGTTGGTCTTATTTTGTTTATAGCGCAAAAAATAAAAAATGCAGATGTGAGCAAATACCACCGAAAGAAAGTTCTATTTGTGTGAAAACAAGGACATAAATTTCATTTATGAACAGCGTTGCATGACCACGCAATTGTCAGTTAAACTACTGCAGCGCCGTATCAGAAAAAAATGACCTGGTCAGGAAGAGGGGTAAATCCTCTGGATGGCAAAGGGTTAAAGTATAACTAAAGGCAACACTTTATTGTGACCTCAGACATAGCTCATATATGAGTTCGAGATAACGACAATCATCAATAAACTAAAACTGCTAACCCAGCCCACAAGGGACCAGAAATATAATGATATGTGACAATTTCCAATGTCTGATAGCAAATGCCAAAATAATCTAGCATTTGTGCCAATGTTGTAAGTTAAAGTTATATAATTGTTCTAAAATATACACCATTACCATAGTGACGTAACTGCTGTACTGAGGTGGACAGCAAGGTGTAGCAACCCAGAAGGGAGAGGAGGGGTGGATGTGTATGGACACACAGCACACCACTATCATGCTACAAAGTAACACATTGTTGTTCAACAGTTTTATTGATTTGCTACATAAAACACTAAATAAGGGTGCATATAAATACAGGCACATTTTTTTATGTGCGTCAAGTTTTGTTAAAACCTCAAGATTATACAGTGCACCCCCTTTGAGATGTCACTTATGGACATGGTGTATGGCTTCAGAAGCTGTACTGAATGATTGTATCTCTTATTAGATCGTTGTTTATGTAAATAGTATATTGTAACTCAGAATAAAAAGTCATGTGAGGATTCATATGTATATGATATTATACAGTGCCTAGTGATGGACCAGCTAAAGAAATCATCTACCATTGCTGATCGGCTTTTCATGTTCCCAGCAGATGTACCGTGGCTTGTCGCGTTTGATAGGTGCCTCTCAAACTCACTTCTTGAAGTCATTGGGAATGCTCCACAACCTCATGGTGAACATTCGTGGTTGTGGAGCATTGATCCCATTCAAAATCCCTGTTTGGGGAAAAAACAGGCATTTAGGCAGCAGCTGTGATCAGTGCGGTACCGTTCTCTGAAAATTGATCCACCACAGATCACTTTTTAGGGGGTTAGGGCCCTTCCACATGTCAATTTTTTAGGCGAACCTTATCGGAGGCTCCATGCAGCTCTGTGTTTAGGCCTATGTAAAACCTCCGAGTCCATCCAGGTCTAGGAAAAAAAAAAGAAGAAAATGATGGCATCTTTTTCCATTTATGCAGACCTAAACGTGACAGATCGGAAGTACTGTAATATAAATGGACAAAAATCTGTTTACATCCAGCCACCCATAGAGCCATCATGGGTCTGCCCTGATCTGCTGTGAAGTGTGGACACAAACTTAACAGGCACATATGTCAAAAAACTGACATCCATTCCGTTCAGCTTTGATTAAGTAGGGGATCAGTTCATGGATCCTCTACTGAACAGAGTGTCGTGGCTCCGTGTGAAAGAGACCTTAGGCGTAATATAAAGTTTGTGAGCTGCCACTTGTGGCTTGTTTGCAGAGTTGCAGGCTTCTTTCTGATCCTCTTCACTGGCTAGCAAGTCACTGACTTCACTTGCTGTGTGCTTGTACCAGTGTGAGTTCTTCACTGGGTGGTAAAGTCAGGATGAAGATATCCCTGTTTGCACATTCACAAGTATGCAAAGACCGCTTTCATATCTCTATTCTCATGAGCTTTTTAAAGGTAAGATAGAGATTTAGAAATCTACAATGCTTCTTTGTTTTTAAAGTTGCACGCTCTGCGGCTCTCATCTTCATCCAGATGAGTGATTCTCTAGGTTGTGAAGGCATGTGAACAAGCTTAGCCAGGGAAGTATGAAAAGGTTGATCTTTCTTACTACTTGTGTCAGGTCAGAACCCAACTAGGTACTGAAGTCAGGATCAGGATTGCAGCCCTGTAGCCTGCACCTTTTAAAGCAAATCTGCATTGGTAGCCACCATGTTTCTTTTTTACAGGTTCCCTTTTAGGATTCATTCACACCATCACAGAGAGCTGTACAGTGTGAAGAAGGTGTGTGTTTATGCAACTGGGTGATAAGGGGTATGCATACAGTTGCCTGTACGGTGTATGAATCAATGACAAACTGTCGATGTCGCCACACATCCAGGTTTGCATGCATATAGAACGTATGAGCATCCTTAAGCTTTGTAACACACGAGAATATCGGACAAATCATCGACCGGTTTTTGTTTTTTTTTGTGTGTTAGTCTCCTAGAAAATGAGCACAGAATACAACTTTGGAAATTTGAATGTATTGCTATTGTAATGTATTTTTTCATTTCTGAGCATGCACGGGCTTGGTCACTTGATTTTTTATGGACGAATACTGGACTGATTAAATAAAAATCCTTAGTTCTGGTATCATATGACACATTTTCGTGCTTGTCCCCTTGGACTCCGGTGGAAAGTAGTTTTTGCACCAGGGATGCTGAATTCCTATCGCCCCAATGCCCGGGACATGTAGTTCCAGGCGCTGGGCAGGTAGTTTTGTTTTCACCTTCAGCCCTGCTCGATTGTCAGGTGGAAGCATTTGGGCGGCAGCGCTGCCGCCTGAATGCTTCCACACAGTGCCAACCTCTCCACCCCCTGTGTTAAGCTCCTCTGCCCACTGTCTCCCGGGCTCCGCTTGCCCATCTGCGGGCCCGGGACTTGCTCACCGACGGCGGCTAGAGGGGAGGGAGGACAGCGGAAACGTCCACTCTTCTCCCCTTCTTGTCCTGACCCGGAATGGACGTTATATCACTTCCGGGTTCCCATTGAGAGATTCCCAAGAATGAATGTAATGCAGTGCAATGTGCACTGCATTACATTCAGGGGAGCAGAGACATCCAAGGTCTTTTAGACCTTGGATTCCTCAATAAAGAGAGCCTGTCACCAAAAAATCATCACATAGGGGACATTGTCCCCTATGTGATGAAAAAAAATTACATAAAAAAATAAAGGGGGGGGGGGGGTTAATTGTAAATAATGAAAGTTACACCCCAGCACATAACATCCTTCCCTATGCATGAAAACGTTGATTGCAATACATATGTTACATATCGCCTCGCACGCCAGAATGAGAGCAATAATTCTAGCACCAGACCTCCTCCGTAACCGTATACTGATGACCTAGAAGGGGCTTTAAAAGCATCACCTATAGAAAATATAGGGTACTGAGGTTCATCACCATTTCACGAGTGCACGCAAATTTAAGGGTTGACAAGCTGGATATCTACAGTTGCAAGAAAAAGTATGTGAACCCCTTGGGATTACGTGGAGTTTTGCATGAATTGGGCATAAAATGTGCTCTGAACATCACCTAAATCACAACAATAGAAGAACACAGTCTGCTGAACATAATACTACACAAACATTAGATGTTGCCATGGTTTAATTGCACATAACATGTAAACATTCACAGTGCAGGGAGGAAAAAGTATGTGAACCTTTGGACTTAATAACTGGTTGACCCTCCTTTTGGCAGCAATAACCTCCAACCAAACGTTTCCTGTAGTCACAGATCAGACCTGCACAACGATCTGGAGTAATTTTGGACCACTCCTCTTCAAAAAAACTGTTTCAGTGTAGCAATATTCTTGGGATGTCTGGTGTGAATTGCTCTCTTAAGGTCATGCCACAGCATTTCAATCGGGTTGAGGCCAGGACTCTGACTGGGCCACTCCAGAAGGCATATTCTGTGCTGTTGCAGCCATTGTTTTGTTGAATTACTTGTATGCTTTGGGTCATTGTCCTGTTGCATCACCCATATTCTGCGGAGCTTCAGTTGGCGGACAGATGGTTGTACGTTTTCCTGCAAAATGTCTTGATAAACTCTGGAATTAATTTTCCCATCAATGACAACAATCTGTCCAGGCCCTGAGGCAGCAAAACGGCCCCAAAGCACGATGCTCCCTCCGCCATGTTTTACAGTGGGGATGAGGTTTTGATGTTGGTGTGCTGTGCCTTTTTTTTCTCCACGCATAGTGTTGTGTGTTCTTCCCAAACAACTCAATCTTGGTTTCATCTGTCCACAGTATATTTTGCCAGTAGTGCTGTGGAACATCCAGGTGCTCTTTTGCAAACTTCAAACGTGCTGCAATATTCTTTTTGGACAGCAATGGCTTCCTCCGTGGTGTCCTCCCATGTACTCCATTCTTGTTTAATATTTTCCTTATTGTAGATGTGTCAACAAAAATGTTAGCATGTGCCAGAGATTTCTGTAGGTCTTTAGCTGACACTCTGGGATTCTTCTTTACCTCATGCAGCATTCTGCTCTGTGCTCTTGCAGTCATTTTTACAGGACGACCACGCCTAAGGAGAGTAGCAACAGTGCTAAACTTTCTCCATTTGTAGACAGTCTGTCTTACCGTGGACACATGAACATCAAGGCTTTTGGAGATACTTTTGTAACCCTTTCCAGCTTCATGCAAGTCAACAATTCTTGATCGTAGGTCTTCTGAGCGCTCTTTTCTGCGAGGCATGGTTCACATCAGACAGTGCTTCTTGAAACCAGTAAACCCAAAACAGATGTGTGTTTTTTAAGGGCAGGACAGCTGTCGGCAACACATCCAATATCATCACACTGATTGGAGTCAGGGTTGGCTCACTCCTGGCTCCAATTAGCTCTGGGAGAAGTCATTAAGCTAGGGCCTCACATACTTTTTCCTCCCTGCACTGTGAATGTTTACATGTTATGTGCAATTAAACCATGGCAACATCTAATGTTTGTGTAGTATTATGTTCAGCAGACTGTGTTCTTCTATTGTTGTGACTTAGATGATTTTCAGAGCACATTTTATGCCCAATTCATGCAAAACTCCACGTAATCCCAAGGGGTTCACATACTTTTTCTTGCAACTGTATTTACTCGCTGCAACCTCATCTTTTATGTTTTACAAAAAATAGGGTAATTTATTGCTTTTTGTGTGCCCTAAAATTACCTAACTTGTATTTTTTACTGAAATTTTGCACTAATATTATGCAACATAAAATTTAAACTACCACTATTTTATTCTCTAGGGTCTCTGATTTCAGAAAATATATAATGTTTGGGGGTTTTAAATGATTAAAATGATTTTTTTCATCCTGTGCTAAAATGGCTCTGACAGCGAAAGGGATAAAGGATAAGCCCGACACGCCCCTTTTCTGACAAGCACCCAATCCGTGCTCAGTACACTGCAAGGTCTCTCTGCTCCCTGCTAGTCCCTGAATGTGGTGCTGGAGACACAGGGAGGGGAGGAGGAGATAAACAGCACAATGTATGTTAAAAATATTAAACATTTAAGTCACCATAAAACCTCTTTTGTTTTTAAAACATTCCTAATATCACCTCAGATTTAAATATAGTTTTGGTTACATTTTTTGTTTTATCTGGACAAATAGATTGTCTTGAGGGACAAGTAGATTGGGACACTGATTTTGTTCCTTGGATAAGTAGTTTTTAAAAAAAATTTACACACCCCTGCTGCACTATTTTTTGCTATTTCAGGTGCGATTTGCAAAGACATCTGTGCATGAAGTCGCACAGATGTCTGCCAAGTCACACCTAAAGTCGCACTGACATGCGACTTTGAAATCGTGCAACTTCAAGTGAAGTCGCAGGATTTCAAAGTTGGATCCAGTGTGAACCAGGCCTAAAGGTTGTAATTTTTGTTTTTAAAATAACAAACATGTTATACTGAAAAGAGAAGTGTGGACTTTTTCTATCCCCATTTATACTTATCTAGGTGAATACTGTACTGCATCTGTCCCCCAAAGGCTTTAAGTGTGAGAACTCAGTGATCTCATGAATGCTGATCGCTGAGTTCTCACAGCAGCTGTTAACAGAGTGTGGTGACTGTGAATCATTGCTGGCTGCTCTGCCCCTGCCCAGCACTCACTGGAGCGCTGGGCTGTGGAGGTAGCGGCTGGCTCTGGCTCTCAGCGACTTGCTAAGAGGCTGAGCTAGGTGCCGCTCCAGACTCTGGGATGGATCCCGACTTTGAAGTTGGGATCTTTCCCCAGCCTGGACTGGCTGAGCGACATTAGCTGACAGTGGACTTCATTGTGCCCCTTCATTGGTGTCAGTGGGGGGGTTATGCCCCATTGTTGGTGTCAGAGGATGAAATTTGCCCCAAGGGTTGGATGAAAGCAAGCAAAGAGCTGCATCTGGTCCCCAGGCCACAGTTTGGAGTCCACTACCTTAGAGCATTCCCTCCAGATGTGCAACATAGAACCTGAAGAGGTATATCTTGTAAAGCCTCATGCACACTTGGTGTTTTTACAGCTGCTTCTAGGAGCATCTAGTGTTTAAACTCCTGCACATTAACATACAGTATGTATCCATGCACACATAAACTTTTAGAGTTTAGAGGCATAGGCGTTTAGATGCAGGAAAAAACCCACTGCTAGTGCGTCCAGGAGCAGAAGAGTTTTGGCAGAGAAAACACTTCTAAACACATTTAGTGCTTGAGTGTTTATTCATTTCAATTGCCAAAATAATATATTTAATTCTAGCCAATGAAATTAATTAAAGGACAAGTTAATCTTTGAGAACATGTTACATGCTCCACCCATTTTTAGGGTGGAAAATGTAAAATGTTCCCGCTCCTGCAGCCTCCCCCCAATCCCCCTGCTAACTTTGACAGTGCACTGGGGATCTTCTCCCTGCACTAGCTGTCACAATTTGAAAACTACGTGACCGTGTGAATGATGTGGCCTTTGCTGCTGATGGCTTATAGTTCTTAGTGAGCTACCAGGGCAATAGTGAGCACTCTAGGTAGTTCATTGAGTCTTCCTGTTATTGTGTAACTGCCTGCCTGTACGACGGTCTGCAGAAGCCCTGCATTGCACTCTCGATCAACAGAAGATGTTTTACAGCCTAGTAAAAAAAAATTATAATAAATGCACCTGCAAAAAAAATGCATTTATTATTTCTTTTAGCAAGGTGAACTTATCCTTTTAATACCCAAAAACTGGACATGGCTAACGTGTTACACACTTTAACAAGTGTCGGCGTTTTTTCTGCCAAAATGCTGCTGCCAGGAGGAAAGGCTTCTATGGGAGTTAGGAAAACGTCCTGTGTGCATAAACCGTAAAACATAGGGGAGAGTCAGTAGGAGTATATTTTGCAATGCTATCTAGAGTTAAATACAATTGCATAAGGACTTAAGAGTTTTCCAAAGCTATGATATTAGTACAGCTTTTGACAACATTTCACAATATCTTTTGTCAGTGCTATCCAACATGTTGCTCAGATCTCCTTTCTATTTTAGCATATGTGGAAGCTTATTGGGTCCATGGGTGTGAGGTCTTTGTATAAATCTGTTAGATTGTAAACTTTTATGAGCAGGGCCCTCTTAATCCTCATGTTTCTTATTGTATTGTAACTGTACTGTCTTCCATTATATTGTAAAGCGCTGTGCATACTGTTGGCACTATATAAATCCTGTATAATAATAATAAAGCTAAAATGAGGCCTGGAGACTGAGGAATATATTGGCATCTACCTTCAAAACTTGTTCACAATCAGTCGGGATGCAGTTTTATTGCAAAGTAAGGAATGGAGATTGTGTTGTATCTGTAAGTAACAGAAGAGTTCAGAGTTGGAGATTTGCCAAGATTTTTGTAATTTTGAAAAGAGAGCGAAATCTTTTGTATGATCTTGATCTCTTGCTTGTGACCCTTTAGCACTGTTGTTGTATCATCCATCCTGTGTTCAAGTGGTTTTACAGTATGTGATGGCTTATTTATCTGATTTTGCAAAGGAGTTTCCGGGAATCCACTTTAAAGGGTAACTTCACTTCCGTGGGAAAAAAATTGCGCAAAAAAAAATATATAATATAGCATATACAATTGCTATGCAGGTCATACTGTAATTGAATGTTATTAAAAATTACTTTTCCTTTTTAATCCGCAGTGCTGTAATTTTCTGTAAAATGCAATGCAATATGGCACCCTAGAGGTGTCCTGTACACAGATGGTGTACAGAACACCCCCCAGAATATCATTTTTTGCTGGTGTGATTGGCTTAGTGATTTTGCCAGAAGTCTGCACTAAGATACTAGTCAGATTTTGGCCATCCCGTGCAACACAAATCTCATTTTTGGTGAGATACTGCCAAGAGGAAATCACGCTGGCTTGTAGTTCTCAATTAACTACCATGGTGCTGTGGAGGTCATCGATTCTTCTTGCCTGTATGGGCAAACCGATATACTGACAAGTCTGCGAGAGACCTGCATGTCACCAGCGATCTCCTGATTGCTGGTGCAATGCTTTACAGGCTCCTGCAACAAAAAATAAATGCACATTTTTTTTACCTGCAAAATAATGTGCATTTTCTAATTTTTTGTCAAAAGGTTAACTTATCCTTTAATTTCCTCTGATCCACTGGGATTGACTCAGGAAGGACTTGCAGTGTTTTTGCCCTAGGCTTTCTCTACTATCTGGGCCCCAGAGTATCTAATTTGGCAAGAATTCCGATTAGAAGTTTATTCTGTCTTTCTTGACAACAAATTCATCCTGAGTATGTTGCAATCCTACAAGTAGTCTTTTTGTCAATTGAAGTGATGTACAGTGCATCCAGAAAGTATTCACAGCGCTTAACTTTTGCCACATTTTATGTTACAGCCTTATTCCAAAATTGATTAAATTCATTTTTTTTCCTCAGCATTCTACAAACAATACCCCATAATGAAAACGTGAAAGAAGTTTGTTTTTAAATCTTTGCAATTTATTAAAAAGAAAAAAAGAAAAAAACCCTATGTACATAAGTATTCATAGCCTTTGCCATGACACTCAAAATAGAGCTCTGGTGTATCCTGTTCCCACTGATCTTCCTTGAGATGTTTCCACAACTTGATTGGAGTCCATTGGAAATTCAGTTGATTGGACATGATTAGGAAAGGCATAGAAGGTCCCACAGTTAACCACTTGCCGACCAGCCACAGTACATTTACGCAAAATCACGATATATACGCCGGAGCCCTGCAAACACTGACAGGGAGCACGGCTGCACCTCTCCTCCCTGTTAGTTTGAGCACACTGATCCGGAACGCTGAGCAGAACCTTCGGGATCAGTATGTTACAGTGAAGCACCCGCCCCCTAGTAAAACACTCCCCTCACTCCCCTCACACAGTTAATCCTTTGATTGCTTTCATTTGTTAACCCCTTCCTCCCCAGTGCCATTAGTACAGTCTTTTTTTTTTTTTTGCACTGATCACTGTATTGGTGTCACTGGGGATGTCACTGACCCCAAGTCAGTTTCCCCCCCAGTGTCAGAATGTCCGCCGCAGTCCCGCCATAAGTCACTGATCGCCGCCATAAGTCGCTTATCACCGCCATTATTAGTATTAAAAAAAAAAAATTCCAGTATATATACCACCATTAATAAGCGCTATAACGTTCACGTAAACCAATTTACATGAATTTGGATTTTAACAAAGTCATGTCGCAGAATACATATTGGCCTAAATTTATGACTAAATTTGATTTTTACATTTTTTTTTTTTTTTTTTACTGGACATGTTTTATAGAAAAAAGTCCTTTCCAGATAGCGTCAGATTGCCCAGTCATCACATTTAAGCCCTTGATGCCAGGAAGACACTCATACACAATAAACCTCCATTGCTAGTATAGTGTCGGAACGGATCAATATCTTTGATCAGATTAGTACTATACCAGCGTTCACAGTAGTATAGCGTCCCCAAAAATGCAGCGTTAGTGGCATCAGCCCCGGCATCTGCCAGCACCTGCGTTTAGCCCCTACGTTTACCCCCCCCCCTTCTCCCCAAAAAGTGCAGTGTCAGTAGGTCACAAAACCGCAGTGTTGGCAGAATCAGGCCTGATCTCTGTTATCACTTGCCGGTAAATTTTGATGACGAAAGAAAGCTCAATTTGTGGGAAAAAAAGGAATGCAAATTTAATTTGGGTGCAGTGTTGCATGACCGCGCAATTGTCAGTTAAAGTAACTCAGCGCCGTAACACAAATCTCTTCTGTAACTGCTTCCTGACCACCCTACAGCAGAAATACTGCTACAGGGCGTCATGGGTACGCAAAATCACATATATATATATGTATGTATGTGTGTGTGTGTATATATGCGTGTGTGTGTGTGTGTGTGTGTGTGTATATGTATGTATGTATGTATGTGTATATATATGTGTGTGTGTATGTATGTATGTGTATATATATATATATATAATTCGCGCTCCCGTGGTTTTCACGCCCCTACCAGATAGCGTCAGATTGCCCGTCAGTACACCAGTCATCACATTTAACCCCTTGATTGCCAGGAGCACGCTCATGTACTATAAACCTCCATTGTTAGTATAGTGTCTGAACGGGTCAATATCTTTGATCAGGTCAGCACTATACCAGCGTTCACATTAGTATAGCGTCCCCAAAAACGCAGCGTTAGCGGGATCAGCCCCTGCACCTGCCAACACCTGCGTTTAGCCCCTACGCTTACCCCTCCTTCTCCCCCAGCAAGTGCAGTGTCAGTAGGTCACTGTCACTTGATACATTGCACACAAAACCGCAGTGTTCGCAGAATCAGGCCTGATCTCTGTTAGCACTTGCCGGTAAATTTTGATGACTCTCATATGCAGCAGAGTGCCAGTACTAGTGCCACGCTACCTTTTGGTGAACTGGCGAGCACCAGCGGCCTAGTACATCCTGGTCTTTCACATGCTAGCACTGCCGTATCACTTGGTGACGTGGCGAGTCCCATAAGTGCAGTACAAGCTGGTGCAATGGCAAGCCCAAGTATTGTCCCGCAACCACCAAGAATTCGCACACCGGCCCGTAGAGCCCCTAGTATCCTTCCGGATGTGCTTGCAAGTCCCGATTGGTAGCTCACAAATTCTGCAGCACCGGTACTTCCCCCCCCCCCCCCCCATTCACTGCCCAACCCGGAATTCTGGTGGAAACAGCAAATTTAACCACTCCCATTGATTTTTTTGGAGCTGTTTTTCACGGAATATCTGTATGCATTGATTGTGGATCAAAGCAATTTATATGCACAACAATTTATTGCCGCCAACCCAAATTCAAACCTTGCCAGACCATTCACATGAAAAACCCATTATGGTTTCTGAATTAAAATTTTTTTTTTGGGCCTAACCCTTAACATGGGTATTACTAAAAAAAATAAATTGCGGTTGTATTGCTCCACAGACCTGAATCATCATGTGCCCGTGTTCTCTGCTGTCATGGCCAGGCATAGATATGAAAGTATAATGTGTTTTATGCATTCCAATGACAATACACTCTGTCATCCTCGGGATGACCCTGAAGTTGACCGGCTCCACAAAATTCAACCCCTCATAAAGCACCTTAACCAAAAATTTGCAGATGTCTGTACTCCCCAGCAAAAAATCTGCGTTGATGAGTCCCTCATTCATTTTTCTGGCCGCCTTGCATTCAAACAATTTCTCCCCAGCAAGCATGCAAGATATGGGATCAAGTTGTAGAAGACCTGTGAGAGGGCAACAGGCTATACTTATAACTTTCGGATTTACGAGGGAAAAGATAGTCACGTGGAGCCCCCCGGATGCCCAGACTACATGGGGCGCAGTGGCAAGATAGTTTGGGACTTGGTGTCATTCTTTTTCCATATGGGGTACCACTTATACGCGGACAATTTTTATTGAAGTGTGCCACTATTTAGACATTTGTACAATCTTGGAACTGGTGCATGTGGTACCGTGCGACCTAATGTGTGCCCACCATTAGAAGTGAGTAGATGCAGGGCGGTATATTCTAATGGTGGGCATACCACACACTTTTTCTGGCAGAGATTTCTTCTCTTTTTTTCATTCAGCCAACAGTCTGCATAGAAAAAAAAGAACATCGCATATATACCCAACAAGGACCAGCAACGTACTGGTTCACCAATGGACTTTGATTATACCAGGATGATGCCTACAGCTGCAGACATCATCATAGTATCGTTTTTTTTTTTTTTTTTAGCCGGCGATCGGCTTTCAGGTAAAATCAATCCCAGTGGCTAATTAGCTGCAGGATTGCTTTTACAAGCAGCGGGAGATTATGCCCCCCTCCCCCATTGCCTTCCACGGCCTTCTCAGGCAGTCCTGTACCATCGGACGAACCTGAGAATGCAGCTGGTGTTTCTGCCAGCTGACCATAGAGCTGATTGGAGACCGGAATGGTGCCAATCATCTCTATAGTCTAAGAAATCAGAAGCTACGAGCATTTCATCACTTCAGTTTCGCAGGATATAAACAGTGCCATTTCTAAATTGCGAAAGCATTTGATCACACTAAACTTGGTTTGATTAGATAATGTAAGGGCAGAGGAGATATCTAGAGTCTGATAGAACCCAGATTTCTCAAAAAAGAATATATGACAATGCCCATTGAAGTTATAGGGGATATTTGCATTCCCTGTGAGAGCATTAAAAGTGATCAAAAAAAAAAAGGGACAATGTGAAAATAATTACAAAAATCAAAATAAAAAAAAATAAAAAAGCACCCCCCCCGCACGTGCATACCTGTGTGCGCGAGTGTTGACCCTGTGGCGGTATGTAAACAGCGGTTGCACCATGCATGTGAGGTATCGCCGTGAACGTCGGATCAAGGGCAGTAATTCTAACACTAGACCTCCTCTGTAAATCTAAAGTGGTAGCTTATAAAGGCTTTTAAATGTTGCTTATGGATATTAAAAACATATGCAGTTTGTCGCCATTGCACAGGGCATGCACAGTTTTAAAGCATGTCATGTTTGGTATCTATTTACTTGGCATACCATTACTTTATTTATCTTTTACCAAATAATTGGCCAATATATTGTGTTTTTGTGCATTAAAAGTTAAAAAAAAGTGTGTTTTTTTTTTTTTCGCTGCAACATATAAAAATTGCAGCACCCTCCATTCTATTCACTAGGGTGTTTGCTTTAACCACTTGCCCTCCTGCGGATTTACCCCCCTTAATGACCAGGCTTCTTTTTTACTACTCGGCGCTGCGCTAATTCAACTGGTAATTGCGCGGTCATGCAATGCTGCACCCAAACGAAATTTACGTCCTTTTTTAACACAAATAGAGCTTTCTTTCGGTGGTATTTGATCACCTGTGCGCTTTTTTATTTTTCACGCTATAAACAAAAAAAGACCAAAATTTTTTAAGAAAAACAATATTTTTTACTTTCAGCTATAAAAATATATAGTAAACTTAAAGTTAGTTATAAATTTAGGCCAAAATGTATTTTGCTACATGTTTTTGGTAAAAAAAATCCCAATAAGTGTATATTGATTGCTTTGTGTGAAAGTTCTATAGTGTCTACAAACTATGGTATACTGCAATTGACGCCATTTTTTTACTATACAGCGCTGCGCTAGTTTAACGGACAATTGTGCGGTCATGCAATACGGTACATAAATGAAATTTATGTCCTTTTTTTCACACAAATAGAGCTTTCTTTCGGTGGTATTTGATTGCCTGTGCGTTTATTTTTTTGTGCTATAAAAAAAAAAAGGCTGACAATTTTGAAAAAAAAAACACAATATTTTGGACTTTTTCCTATAAAACATGTCCAGTAAAAAAAATTTAAAAATCAAATTTCGTCCAAAATGTATTCTGCGACATGTCTTTGCTAAAAAAAAAACCTAATACGTGTAAATTAATTGGTTTACGTGAAAGTTATAGCATTTACAAATGGCAGTAAAGATACTGGGATTTAAAAATTTTTTTTCATACTAATAATGGCGGCGATCAGCGACTTATGGCGTCGATCAGTGACTTATGGCGGGACTGCGGCGGACATTCTGACACTGGGGGGGAAATGACTTGGGGTCACTGACATCCCCAATGACACCAATACAGGTTTTATTTACTGAAAGGGTTAACTGTGTGAGGGGAGTGTTTTACTAGGGGGGCGGGGGTGTGTACTGCAGCTGATCTGGAGAGATAAACTGTTCTCTCCAGCTCAGCATGTCAGGAGCTGACAGGGAACTGACAGAAAGCAGTGCTACTGCAGCCCTGCTCTCTGTCAGTGATTGCCGCTAATCGGCGGGACACAGCTGGTAACGACTGGCTGTGACCCGGCGACTGACATCCACGGCCGTGATCGGTGGGACAGGTAGGGCGGTGGCACGCCTCGCGCGCGCCCCCTACCTGTTTTGCAAACAAACATTTTAAAACGTGGTTTTGCCCTGCTGTGCCGCCCTGCCAACGTATTTCTACAGTGGCTGGGCGGCATGTGGTTAAAAAAAAAAATATGTAATGTTTGGAGGTTTAAATTAATTTCCTAGCAAAAAATACAAATTTTTTTCATGTGAACAAAGTGCCAGAAAAGGCTTGATCTTCAGGTGGTTAGAAGAGTGAGTTATGTGTGGCATTAACTTCTAATGCTGGGCATAAAATGCCCCCACCCTCCAAAATGACCCTTTTTGGAAAGACACCCCAAACTATTGCTGAGAGACATGTTGAATCAATAGAAGAATTTATTTTTTTATCATAAGTTTTTGGAAAATGACAAATTTTTTTTTTACACAAAATTGTTACTTAAATGATTTGCTGCTCACACATGCCATAGGTATATGTGGAATTACTCCCCAAAATACATTCTGCTACTTCTCCCGAGTATGGGGGTACCACATGTGAGAGACGTTTTGGAAGTCTAGCCAAGTACAGGACCCCAAAATCTAATAAGCACCTTCAGGCTTCTGAAGGGCTTTATCTCCTCATTACACTTCCTGACTAGCGATCACAGTTTCAGAGGCCCTGAAATGCCAGGATAGCACCAACCCCCCCCCAAAAAAAAATGACCCCTATTTGGAAAGCAGACACCCCAAGGAATTTGATAAGAAGCATGGTAGGATTTTGCAGATCTCGTTTGTTGCCACAAGTTTTTGGAAAATGAAGAAAAAAAACAAAGACATATTTTTTTTCTTTTATTTTTTATATTTCAAAACCTTGTGAGAAAAAATGTAATCTGCAAAAATACCCACCATGACCAGAGACTGCGGACATACAACGGCGGCAGGAATACTGGGCCAGCCACTCCATAAGACGCACAGACATTTCCCCCAAGTGTGTCTTATGGAGCGAAATAGTTCCCCATCATTGGTGTCAGTGGGAGGAATAGTGCCTCATCATTAGTGTCAGGGGGAGGAATAATGCCCCATCATTAGTGTCAGTGGGAAGAATCGTGCCCCATCATTAGTGTCAGGGGGAGGAATAGTGCCTCATCATTAGTGTCAGGGGGAGGAATAATGCCCCATCATTAGTGTCAGTGGGAAGAATCGTGCCCCATCATTGGTGTCAGTGGGAAGAAACGTGCCCCATCATTGGTGTCAGTGGGAAGAAACGTGCCCCATCATTGGTGTCAGTGGGAAGAAACGTGCCCCATCATTGGTGTCAGTGGGAAGAAACGTGCCCCATCATTGGTGTCAGTGGGAAGAAACGTGCCCCATCATTGGTGTCAGTGGGAAGAAACGTGCCCCATCATTGGTGTCAGTGGGAAGAAACGTGCCCCATCATTGGTGTCAGTGGGAAGAAACGTGCCCCATCATTAGTGTCAGTGGGGGGAGGAATAGTGCCCCATCGTTGGTGTCAGTGTGGGGGGGGGGGGATAGTGCCCCGTCATTGGTGTCAGTGGGAGGAATAGTGTCCCATCTTTGGTGTCAGTGGGAGGAATAGTACGTCATTGGTGTCAGTGGGAGGAATAGTACGTCATTGGTGTCAGTGGAGGGGAATAGTGCCCTGTCATTGGTGTCAGTGGAGGGGAATAGTGCCCTGTCATTGGTGTCAGTGGAGGGGAATAGTGCCCTGTCATTGGTGTCAGTGGAGGGGAATAGTGCCCTGTCATTGGTGTCAGTGGGGGGGATAGTGTCCCAACATTGGTGTCAGTGGGAGGAATCGTGTTCCATTGTTGGTGTCAGTGGGGGGGATAGTGCCCCATCGTTGGTGTCAGTGGGGGGAGGAATAGTGCCCCGTCATTGGTGTCAGTGGGAGGAATAGTGTCCCATCATTGGTTTCAGTGGGAAGAATGGTGCCCCATCTTTGGTGTCAGTGGGAGGAATAGTACGTCATTGGTGTCAGTGGGGGGGAATAGTGCTCCGTCACTGGTGTCAGTGGGAGGAATAGTACGTCATTGGTGTCAGTGGAGGGGAATAGTGCCCTGTCATTGGTGTCAGTGGAGGGGAATAGTGCCCTGTCATTGGTGTCAGTGGAGGGGAATAGTGCCCTGTCATTGGTGTCAGTGGAGGGGAATAGTGCCCTGTCATTGGTGTCAGTGGAGGGGAATAGTGCCCTGTCATTGGTGTCAGTGGAGGGGAATAGTGCCCTGTCATTGGTGTCAGTGGAGGGGAATAGTGCCCCGTCATTGGTGTCAGTGGGGGGGATAGTGTCCCAACATTGGTGTCAGTGGGAGGAATCGTGTTCCATTGTTGGTGTCAGTGGGGGGGATAGTGCCCCATCGTTGGTGTCAGTGGGGGAAGGAATAGTGTTCCATCGTTTGGTGTCAGTGGGGGGGAGGAATAGTGCCCTATCGTTGGTGTCGGGGGGGGGGGGAATAGTGCCCCATTGTTGGTGTCAGTGGGGGGGAGGAATAGTGCCCCACTGTTGGTGTCAGTGGAGGGAGGAATAGTGCTCCATCATTAGTATCCATGACACCAATGATGAGGCACTATTCCTCCCACTGACACCAATGACACGTAACTTGCTGACCCCTGCTCCAGCCTAGGTGCTACTGCAGACAGCATACCTGGTTGCAGCAGCACCATCAGCACGGCACACTTACCTGTCAGCTGTCCTCCTTCACTCCGGCCTCTCTCTCACTCGATGTTCGTGGGGCCGCTTGGCTCCGCCTCTTCGCAGGTGATTGGCCGCCTGTGTGCCTTTTCTGAGCTACAGTTCTGGCGCCCAATCACCGGCGAGGAGGCGGAGCCGAGCGCCAGGAGTGAGGGAGTGGCCGGAGTGAATGAAGGAGCAGCGCTTCCTGGACTGGATCGTTGTGGGATTGGGACCGAAGCCAGGTAAGGTACAGCAGCCCCCTGCCCGCCCCTCTACTTAGTGTCCCTTCCTGTCCTGCCCCTGCTGGCGGGCCGGATAAATGGCCTCGGCAGGCCGCATGTGGCCCGCGGGCCGTAGTTTGAGGACCCCTGATCTAGACCATAGTTTGTAGACACTATAACTTTCACACAAAGCAATCAATATACACTTCTTGGGATTTTTTTAACCAAAAACGTGTAGCAGAATACATTTTGGCCTAAATTTATGACGAAATTTTAGTTTTTTTTTCTTTTTTTTTTTTTTATGACAGAAATGAGAAAATATCGTTTTTTCCAAACAAATTTTTTAATTGAAAACTTTTTTGTTTATAGCGCCAAAAATAAAAAGTGCACAGGTGATCAAATACCACCAAAAGAAAGCTCTATTTGTGTGAAAAAAAAGGACATAAATTTCATTTATGTACCGTATTGCATGACCGCGCAATTATCAGTTAAACTAGTGCAGTGCTGTATAGCAAAAAAATGGCATAAATTACAGTATCTATACCATAGTTTGTAGACGCTATAACTTTCACAAAAAGAAATCAATATACACTTATTTGGATTGTTTTTTACCAAAAACATGTAGCAGAATACATTTTGGCCTAAATTTTTAACTAACTTTGAGTTTACTATATATTTTTTATAGCCGAAAGTAAAAAATATAATTTTTCTTCATAGTTTTTGGTCTTTTTTTGTTTATAACGCGAAAAATAAAAGGTGCACAGGTGATCAAATACCACCGAAAGAAATCTCTATTTGTGTGAAAAAAGGACGTAAATTTTGTTTGTGTACAGCATTGCATGACCGCGCAATTATCAGTTGAATTAGTGCAGCACCGAGTAGCAAAAAGAGGCCTGGTCATTAAGGGGGGTAAATCCTCAGGAGGGCAAGTGGTTAACAGTGCATGTCGGAGCACAAACCAAGCCATGAAGTCCAAGGAATTGTCCGTAGACCTCCGAGACATGTTTTTATCAAGGCACAGATCTGGGGAAGGGTACAGAAAACATTTCTGCAGGCTGTAAATACTTATGTACATGTGGTTTTTTAAAAAAAATTTTATTTTTAATAAATTGCAATGATTTCAAATTCCATTTTGGAATAAGGCTGTAACATAATGTGGCAAAAGTTAAGCGCTGGATGCACTGTACATAGTCTATGGTTGGCTGAAGTTGGCGTGGAGTATGCGTATGCAGAGCAGAATCAATTTGTGGCCATCTTCAACTGCTGTCCATATGTATCCCTTCCTCCCCAATTACTATATGTCTACCCACCATCACAATTTGTTTTAACGTATTATTTCTGTCAAGCATAAAGTACAGTTTAAAAAAAAAATATATATATATATATAATATAATATAATTTTTTTTTTTTCCTGTAAGCCTTCCCTACCCTGGTCAAGCAAACACGGGCAGGGAGAACAGCCGAAACTGGGTAGAAATCATGCCAGCTGAAAAAGGCAACCCAATTGGAATTTGTAGGCCTCCACATTTGGTGGGAGACTAGTTTCAATCTTCCTTGATCCTCTTTACCATTTTCCTTTTGAGTCTTTGTCCTGGAACAAGAAAGAATGGGCAAGCAGCAGCAGAAGTTAAGTATACAATCCTAGGGCCATAGGCTCCCCATCCCTCCCCAGAATGACCCCTTAAAATTCAAAGCAAACTCGCCAACACCTACCCCATCATCTCCAGTAACAACCTTCCCAGGTTTTTGATGGAGTGGAAAAAACAAATGTTCCCAAATTCCCCAAATGTCCAGAGGTGCTGCTCTAGCTTTGTACTTCAACTGCTTTTATACCATCAGCCCCCTTCCTCTAGTTTACAGATTTACATTTCTTTTTGCCATACCTTTTTTTTTTTTTTTTTTTTTTTTTTTAATTAAAAGTTTATCTGTATATAATTGTAATAAAGAACTTTGATAAATATAGAGTCAAATTGTCTTCATTTCAATATGTGCACAATGCTGTATTTTAGGCACAGATATCAGAAGACAAGTTATCATAGGTATTGTAAATGGTTAGTGACAGTATAAAACAGGCAAATATTTTGCATATTTATCAGTTAAAACACAGAGTAAAACAATAAACTGTAGTTTGGCCATACTCCTGTTTCTCAAAACTCTCATTATGATACTCCATGGGGTTATCCAGTTTTTATCTAGATATTTATAGTGCTTGTAAAGTCTATTTTTTTTTTAAATAACAAGCATGTTATACTTGCCTGCTCTGTGCATTAGAATTGCACAGAGGCCCCAATCCTCCTCTTCTGGAATCCCCCCACCCCCCAGAGTTCCTGGCTCCTCCTCTTCTCGGCATGCTACTACTTCCTGTGGTGGCACACCTGCGGGCTCGATCCCGAGTTGCATTCACTGTGTCCATAGACACAGAGAATGCTGCTCCACCCCTTCCCCACTCCTTCACTGGTTTTGACTGACAGTAGTGGTTCCTGCTGCCTTGGCAAAGCCTGTGAGAGTGTGCAGAACCAATACAGACTGGCACAGCGCTGGATCGATTGAGGACTCAGGTAAGTATAAGAGGGTGAGGGGGCGATATAGGTACTGGAACATTTTTTTTACCGTAATGCATTCTCTGAATTAAAAAAAAAATGTATGCTTTAGAGCCACTTTAAAGTGTTACTAAACCTACAATAGTAAAATCAGCCTGTATATGCAGTAAAGCATGCTTGTTATACTCACTGTGAAACCTAAGGGGTTAATCCTCTGCATTGTGTAAAAAGGGCCATTTGATCCTTTCTTCTCTATTCCTCCCCTTTTTTAAGCGACCACCTCTTATCTCCTGATAAGACAGACTAAACTGTAGGCATTTTCACATGCTCAGTTTGGTGTGTATTGCTAGGGAGGTTGTTTTTTTTGTTTTTTTTCTTGGGAGAGTGCATGTGATCCGCACAGGGCAAATCGGCACTGGCCAGGCAGAGGTCAGGGGTTCTGCATACTTCTAGAGCAGAATGAAAACTTCTACAAGCTTTAGCTAGTGCTGGGCTGGACATTGATAGAAGCCACAAGGCTGCTCTAACTGCTGATGAGAAAAGGTATTTAGCCGTTTATATTTACTACAATAGTTGCATTTCCATGTTCTGTGTACTGAAAGAGAACAGATCTAGTAGATGCAGAGTCCTGGGTTTAGTAACAATTTAAAGTGCCCTTATTGTATTGAGTAGGATCGTATGATAGTAAACCCCCCCCCCGGTTTCAACATGGAATTCTAAGGCTTATGTTGGGTAGAGGAAGGCTTGAAGAGGGTGGTTCTGTTGATATATCTTCCAGGTTACTAAATATCCTAGAATGCAGGAAAGGTGCTCAACAAAGTACCTAGGATATATTCATGGATATTAGAAATCTTCTCATATACCATATTGATAGACAGATCAGGTTTGCTCCATTGTTTTGCAAATATCCATTTTACTGCTGTCATTTTTTGAGGGAAAAAGAGCCCCAATGGACATACATTCAATAATGTTATTCAAGCTGTAAATGGTATCTTGTATCTATAGAGATCCATCACCAGACCCAATTACCTAGCAGTGCTAAAATATATGCCTATAGGTCCCTGTCATGGGACACTTTCTGGAGAACTGAAGGGAAAGATTTTATGAAGTCCAGCTAAGGTGCAATACCACCTGCTCGACATCTTCTATGTTCCCTATTTAAGGTTTACATTCTATAAAAATTGGGTTGTAGCTAATAAACTAATATTTTATTCCCTTTTGTGTATGATTGTGGTTGACCTAGTTCTTCCTCCCACCTGAATACAAAGGTATTTGGAATGTCCTGGTTTAATAGGTTTTGGTGTGAGAATAAAGGGTTGAGATAAGCCCCTTTGCTTTAAGCATTGTGTGGCAGATAGTTTCAAAAAGTTTTTGAGAGGAATTTGGGAGTTTATCAGGATTAGAAAAGATAAAGTGATTAAACTGGTGACAGGCCTTACTGGGGTGCCCCTCTAGGATATTGTAGAAACTAAGGTCTTTTAATGTAGCAATTTTTTTTGTATATGCCATCAATTCTGGATTAGAAAAAGGTATAGAATAAGTGTTCATTCACTAGTTTGTATTCTAGTTTATACTTACAGTATGCCAGAAGGATAAAGAGACCTATGTGATTTTACTCGCACCCGGAGAGAATTTTCTTTTTCTAATTCTTTATTTAATGGTATGCATTAAAACGTAACAGCATGACAATATGCCATCTGTGCATTCCATAAGAATGAAGCAAAAGTCAACGTATGGTAGACAATGCTGTGGTTGGGGCATTGATCATAGAAATATTTCACAAAACAACATGACAATTGGTTTTTATATATATATATATATATATATATATATATATATATATATATATATAAAGCTAAAACAAAAACAACTCTGTACGAGTACGTTGATATGGATCATACGGAATGTCCAATAGGTATATTAGAATTAAGCATGACATAGGCTTGATGGTCAAGATCTAATGACTAGTTCTGGCCTTTTACCAGTCATGCTGTTGTAGTCAATGCACACCAAAGCACCATTTTATGGTTTTGAAGATGGAAAAAGAGAAATGGGGGGGAAAAAAAGGAGAGGGGTGGGAAAAGAGGTAAGTAGTGTAGACCACATGATATTCAAAGTTTACCAAAAGAATATTAAATGAAAATACAGTCAAAGAAGGCACTGCCCCATGTTCTGGCAGTGAACGGTCCCTCTGGATCATCTTGTCCAATGGACCCCGCATAGCTCTTGGTGATGTCGGGACCTTAGGCTGCTGGCACGTGGGGGAGAAGATGCTGTGGGAGCCAACCAGTCCTAGCAATGCAGAGGAGAGGATCAGGTAAGTAAATCTTTTCTATGCCCCCTATCCATAAACAAACAGTTATATTTTAACTATGTGCCCCCTAGTCCCACTAGTATCAAAATTTTCTTCCAGGATCTCATCTTTGCTATAGTTATTGGAAATGTGTTTCAAAGGAGAATAGCAATTCTCTGATATTAGTATCTGTTGTGGTAATGTATATACTAAGATTTATCAGAGTGTGTGACTTTGAAAAGTGTGACTATATCAGCTTTTCTTCTTATATGCCAGAATAGCTTTCCTTTTATTTCTTTGGGGCATTTAGGTCTTTAACGTTATGTACGATTATTCTTCAGTTGATAGTACAAGCAATCCCCGAGTTACAAACATCCGACTTACATTCAAATCATACATAAGAACAGAGGCAGTGTGACGTCATGCTGGTCCTGGAAACTGCTGGGCGTCCACCCTGCTGCTCATCACATGCTGCAACTTACTGTCCGGCAGACCTGTCAACAATTCTACATAACTGCATGAGCAGTTAGCCCTTCCCTTTGTTATCCAAAACATAAAGTGTTATTAAACCCACAACAATAAAATCAGTCTGTATATACAGTAAAACATGCTTGTTATACGCACTGGAACCTAAGGGGTTAATCCTTCACATTGTGTAAAAAGGCTGTTCTGATCCTGTCTTCTCTGATCCTCCCCTTCTACTGTCCCCAATCCATCTGATTGTACAGAGCCCTAGGAGGCACGCTGTACATGCCTAGTTTAATCTGTATTGCCAGAGATTGGCACGGGCCAATCAGCACTGTCCAGACAGAGGGTTATGCAGCCTCATAGGACAGCCAGAGGAGAATGAAAACTCCTCCTACAAGCTGTATCCAGTACTCGTCCGGGCACTGATAGAAGTCACAAAACTGCTATATACTGCTGATGAGAAAAGATGCTTAGCAATTTAGATTTACTAAAATAATTGCATTTCCATGTTCTATGTACAGTGCAAGACCAAGTATTGTGAATGCAGAGTCCTGGGTTTAGTAACACTTTGACCACTTGCCTACCGGGCACTTTTACCCACTTCCTGCCCAGGCCAATTTTCAGCTTTCAGCACTGTCGCACTTTGAATGACAATTGCGCGGTCGGGCAACACTGTACCCATATGACATTTTTATAATTTTTTTTCACACTAATAGAACTTTATTTTGGTGGTATTTGATCAGAACTGGGTGTTTTATCTTTTGCTAAACAAACGAAGAAAGACAAAAAATTTAAAAGAACAAACTTTTTCTTAGTTTCTATTATAACATTTTGCAAACAGGTAATTTTTCTCCTTCACTGATGTGTGTTGATGAGGCTGCACTGATGGGCATTGATGAGGAGGCACTGATATGTGGACTGAAAGGCACTAATAGGCAGCACTGATAGGTGGCACAGATTAGCCGCACTGATGGGCACTGTCTGGCATAAATTGTCAGCACTGATGGGCACTGTTGGGGCTGCACTAATAATCAGTGCTCTGATTACACAACGTGAGAAAAGTACTGCCAATAACCGGCAAGTGTGTTTTCATCGTGATCAGCTTTGATTGGACACAGCTGATCACATGGTAAAGGGCCTTTTACTGTGACATTTGATCAGCTGTGTCCATAGGACCAAGCGATCACAGAGTGCACCGAGTGCACGCCGCAGCGGGCGCGCGGGGGGCCATGGTTCTGGGAGGATGTTATATGATGCCCTCCCAGAGCTGGACATTAGTGCGGTCATCAAGTGGTTAAAAATATTTGACCTGGAGTTACACTTAAAAAAAATTTACCTGTTCCAGCTTACATACAAAGTCAACTTAAAGCAAGTCTAAAGGGTCTTTTTTTTTTTTTTTTGTAAAATAACAAACATGCTATACTTGCCTACTGTATGCAGTGGTTTTGCACAGAGCAGTCTGGATCCTCCTCTTCTTGGGTCCCCCGCAGGCTCTCCTGGCTCCTCCTGTCTGTCGGGTGCCCCCACAGCAAGCAACTTGCTATGGGGGCACATGCTGGTTCGAGCTGTGGCTTGGCCCCGTCCCCTCTTTCCTCATTGGCTGACTGGCTGTGATTGACAGCAGCAGGAGACAATGGACAGAGACCCCAGGCAGCCGAAGCTGTCATTCACATTGCTGGATTGCAAAGAGGCTCAAGTAAGTATTGGTGGGGGAGCTGTTGTACACAGAAGGTTTTTTTTTTTTACCTTCATGCATAGAATGCATGGAGGTAAAAAATCTTCAGCCTTTACAACCACTTTAAGAACAAACCTACAGTACCTATCTTGTTTGTAACCTGGGGACTGCCTGTAATGGAGAAGATTATCATGACAAAGCCCATATCAATTTCTTTAGCTTCATGAAAAGTACTTCCTCCACTGGACCTGAAGGTCAATCATTTTGTTAGGGATGACTGGACCGTTGTATTTACTCCCCTCCTCCCCCACCCCTATGCTGATACACCCAATGTGGGAGCCTTGGCTGCCTATCAATTACCTGGTCCTGTGCATTGTTATGGGAATGTTTACAATCACCACTGTATAAGTGATTAGTAAAGGTCTCAGATAATGTGATACTTTTATAGGGGAAAGAAGTAAATAATAATGTGGTAAAAGAAGACCTGCAGTATGCAAAAAACATATTTAGGCTAAGATGACTGGTACCATATCATACCTTACTTTTTGCAGTAAACCTACTAACAGCACTGCCAGAGTCCTCTGACTGTCGGGGCATGCTGTGATTAGGAATACCCCTCCAACCTCCTAAAACTCCCATCTAACAACACTGCACTTAGTGACCTAAACCCCGCCTGCACCCAAGGTAACTAATAGTCTCATCTTGCTTATACCATTCAAAAATGAATGATTTAAAGGATAAGTTCACCTACATTCAGATTTTTTTGCAAGTAAAAAATGTGCATTTACTATTTATTTTTTATTTTTTTTTTAATTTAGGAGCCTGGAAAGCATTGTACCAGCAATCAGCAGATCACTGGTACCATGCAGGACTCCTGCAGACTGTCAGTGTAAGCTGTAGGCAGTTTCACACTGACAGGAATAATTAATGAACTACCACAGTGCTCAACAGTTCATTGAGAACTACAAGCCAATATCTGCAAAGGACATCGGTACTTGTAGTTGATTCATTCACAGAACTCTGTATGGATGATGCGGCCGTGTGGGCTAGGCTCTTTTCAAAAAGTGACAGTTGATACTGTCACACAGAGGGCTCGGATTGCCGAGCTGCTACAGGAGCAGGAACACGTTACATATTCCACCCTAAAAACGGGTAGAACATATAACATGTTCCCAAAGGTAAACTTATCCTTTAACCACTTCCAGACCAGACACTTTTACCCCCTTCCTGACCAGGGCAATTTTCAGCTTTCAGCGCTATCACACTTTGAATGACAATTGCGCGGTCATGCAACACTGTACCCAAATGAATTTTTTACCATTTTTCGGACACAGATAAAGCTTTATTTTGGTGTTATTTATTCACCGCTGGGATTTTTATTTTTTTTGCTATGTAAATGAAAAAGTCCAAAAATTTTGAAAAAGTGTTTTTTTTAAATAAAATTTTGCAAATAATATTTCATCATAAATCTTTGCCAAAATTTATTCCATTATCTTTTTAGTAAAAAAAAAAAATCCAAATTAGTTTATAACCAAAAATTATAATTTTTAAACTTTTTTTTTTTTACATTTTTTATTTTATATTATTATTTTGTATTTATTTATTTTTTTTACATACGGTCACCCTAGCAGTACAGTGTCACCATGGTGACACTGTACTACTTGTGGGGGTGATGAAGATTTTTTTTTTTTTACACTGATTGCTTTTACACCCATATAGGATGTAAAAGCAATCATTTCTCTTTCTCTCTGTCTGCATTCTTGCACTCATTGAGAAGTACTGAGTGAGCTGTGATTGGTCACAGCTTGTCACATGGTACAAGGCTGTTGTGTATAGCCTTGTACCATGTGACCTCTGTGATCATTCACAGATTTCACACGTAGTAAGCAATGATGTCAGAAGTGACATCTTGCTTACTACTTTGCATGTGATCACTGATTGGCCAATCAGTGATCACATGATCGGGACCTCGTACAGAGGTCCCGTCCGACGATCGGTGTTTCACTGTGTCCGGAGGACACAGCGGGCACCGGATCGCGGTGCTACGCGCTCCCAGGGAGCGCGCACAAGCAGGGTGCGGGGAGGCTGTTTATAAACGGCCACCCGACCCTGCACTGCCACCGTCCGGCCGTTTATATACAACGGCCGGTCGAGAAGTGGTTAAGGTCTTTCCAGAAATTAATACATTAAAAAGGCATGAGCTAATGAGTTGTCAGGGTGGTGTTTTAGCTCATATTGTTAACTGAAAATAACATCAGTGGTTTCAGTAGGAATCGCACCCCGGCTGTCACAAGTTTGCTAAAGAGGGGGATCCTCTGCAGAAATAATTTCATGCATGATTTAACTTTTCCCATACAATTCCTCCAGCATCTTGAATTTGCTAACTGCAGTAAAAACAAATGGCAAACATATGGTGGGAAAGTTCACAGTATTTGTAGTGCTTTGGTAGACTACAGATCTGTCCCTTGCCCATATAGGCAGAACCATCCTGAAATTCATAAACAATAATTAAGCTATAAATATGGTGTAAGGCTAGCATAGAATGGAGTCCTTTTAAAGTGAACCTATACCAAGGCTGTGTGCACTAAAGTATTTACATGTACTGAATAAGCAGTAAAGCACTTTAAAACAAGCTCTCATTAACTCCTCTAGTTACTGACATTGTGGAGAAATGGTCTTCAGTATCACAACAGATCATGACGTTTTTTTCACACCGTCACAGAAGAATAAGCTTTTTTCCTGTGCAGGGTGGTGCCCAGCGGTGCCTTGTGTTTTTACAATTCAAGGGACTGTTTACCTTTTTTAAAAACTTTTTTGAAATGTCACAAAGCAGGTGAAAAAATAAAAAAGGTGCAGTGCAAAAATATTCAGACATGCTGCATTTTGTTCACGCTTCCGTGCTGGGTTGTGGTGTGAATGGGGAACATAAAATACCATTTTTTGTGTGCCATTGCCGAGACCTGTATTTTTCAAGTGCAGAAAAGTGCAGGTATCCGCACAGGAGGGGCATTAACCACTTGGCGATGAGACCACAGTAACTTTACTGCTGACCGGCAGCTTTCCCAGGCACCAATACGTACTTGTATGTTGTGTTGCTCATGTGCACTGTTCTCCTCCTCTGGGGCACGCAGTGGTGTGATCCACAACCACTATGTCCCCATTGCACATTATTTGTTGCACAGCTCTGCCTGTGTTCTTATCCAGACAAAGATGCCTCTAGCTTCAACTCCCTGCTGGACTAGTTCTGTCAGTCACCAGAGCTGCCCTTCAGACTGCTCACACACAGACTAATGCCCCATTCACACCTGAACGTTTTTTTAGCCTGATGCTCTAAAACACTCAGTATCCAAATCCTATGTATTTCACATGTGGGTTTTCAAAAATGAGTGCTCAAGCTCTTGTAGCTTGCATCCTTACACTCCAAAAGCTACATGAGCTACTTTTGAGGCAGAATTACCCTGTTCTTACAGAGGCTACTTCTATGGCCTCTAACTGTAATCCGTATCAGTCTGATTTAAGGTCCTGTCTGTTTAGGTCAGACAGAAAGCTCAATTCACAAAGCTTCTATACAACGATAAGTACCTCTGTTTTAGCTTTGTGACTGTCATTTTTCAAATCTCTGAAGGCAACTGTCCCTTTTTTTTTTTTTTAAATATTAATCCTTACCTGGTGTGGTAGCAATATGAATTGAGTCTAGTGTCTCCTCACAAATGCTGCCCCAACAGTAATGGCTTCCATTGGAAAGACCTGACTGAGTACAGACTCTTCCTATTAGTGGGGGAAAACCTACCTAGTCAGACTGCTTCACTGAAGTCACTTCACTGGGCATATGTAAAGGTTTTGATGGGCAGGTTTCCTGAAAGTAGGTTAGACTTCTATAATAGAGTCTACCGGGTGGATTTACTAAAGGCAAATAGACTGCGTACAGTCTGACTAGGTAGGTTCTCTTCTCACCGGCCTACCCAAGTGCAGGCTCTCCCCGCTCCAGACCATCCTGAACTCAGCGGCTAGACTCATCCGCTCCACCTCTGCCACCCCCCTCTGCCTCTCCCTCCACTGGCTCCCGATTGCCCAACGCATCAAATTTAAACTTCTAACCCTGACCTACAAAGCCGTTCACAACACTGCCCCTGACTACCTCACCAACCTGATCCCCAAGTACCGCCCTACCCGTACCCTTCGCTCCTCACTGGACCTCCTTCTATCCTGCTCCCTGGTCTCCTCCTCCCATGCACGACTGCAGGACTTCTCCAGGTCCTCCCCCATCCTCTGGAACTCACTGCCCCAATCCATCAGACTGTCGCCTTCCCTCTTCACATTCAGGCGCTCCCTCAAAACCCATCTCTTCAGGGAAGCCTACCCCACCCTCACCTAACGGCCATTCTCCCTCTTTCCTCCCACCCCTCATTCCCCTCAGCCACTTCCTACTGTACCTTTACCCCCTCCCTCCTAGATTGTAAGCTCGAAAGAGTAGGGCCCTCTTACCCCTCGTACGTTGTTTGTTATTGTTTTACTGTGCCATGTATTGTCCCCCCCCTCTATTGTACAGCGCTGAGCAAACCCTTTGGCGCTATATAAACTCAATGTAATAATAATAATAATACTTTGCACGTGTGGTTGCTCCAGAGTTTAGTAGATGAGGGATATCTCTGCTGACTTCCATCATCCAATTATATGCAAACAAAAATGCTGTTTTTTTTTTTTTAATTTTCTTTGTATGTGATTGGGTGTTCTTTGCAAAATGAAGCTTTACCTCATGTACTAACGCCAGTGTTTTCCATTATGTACTGTATGTCAATGTTATATACAAATTGGTTATAGGGTCTCTGTCTTATATGCCCACATCCTGTATAATACTTGTACAATAAAATAATTTTTTGCAGCAGTGGTCTTTTTTGTGCATATAGAGAATGGCAGAACTACATTACTTCATAACCTCATAAAGTTTATATATTAAAATATATGTAGCACCACATCCAATATTTTCAGAATAGGGTTCAAAGAACTTTTTTTCAATTCAAAATATGCATGACTGCTTAATACGTTTCGACTGTTTTAACCTCTTCATCAGGAGCAAATGTGAAAAGTATCTGTATAACAGAACCCAATATCATAAACTCACAGGGTTTTCAACAGTTTGATGGAATAAGGACACTCAATACCAGGAAAGGGGCAACTGGGGGACAACAGGATGAAAATATGGGTATATTTAATCTCAAAAGATATTATTCTTGCTGGGGGGCCATCAGCAATCTCGGATGTTTCAACAAAACATAGTGTAAGGTCATGATAGTCAAAAATTATCCTATGAAATTTCTCACCACCATAAGAGATGCCAAATATAAAAGGCAAAATTTTCATACAGAGGATTATGCTCCTTATTTGGTTTTGAGATAAATCCAATCATGCAGGAAATACTATATCAGCAGATTCAGATGTTTAGCCAGAATGTAATGTAATCCAAATAATCAATAACGGGTACATCAAATCGGTCCCTCCGTTTTGATGAGAGATGCCGGAGGGACCTGTTTGACTTACCTTTTGGTTGTTAATTATTTGGATTACATTACAGGCTAAACATCTGAATGAGCAAGCAGAGGACAGCTGCAGTGTCCCAGGGATGCTGTGACATGGAGTTGACTATGAATGTTTTATTACTATCCCCATAATTCTTCAAATATGCCATTTAAAATTCTTTCTTTTTTCTTTTTTTTTTTCTTTTTTGTTAAACAAACTTTATTCAAGTTTACATCCAGTGAACAGAGTCAACAGAGGTAGACAGAAAATTAAAGCAGCATACAGCTCTTCATTCATAACATCACCAAAGGGAAAGCTGAGGCTCCATTGGCCCCAATTACATGTAAAGAAACCTTACATAGACATTAGACATAGTCCCACCATTCCATGGTGAAATAGTCATCGCCCTTCACAATCAAAGTTTTCCAGGAGAAAATGAAGTAAGTATATCCCAAGGGCCAAGCCATACTAGACCCAATTAAATTATCTATGGATGAGAGGCAGTCCCCAATTGAAAGAGTCAATGAAGAGCGCAAGGAAGCTGAAAGGAGAAGGAAGAAAGAGAAAGAAAGGAGGAAAAGAGAGTGAAGAAAAAAAGGCTCATGACCAAGGGCATCAACAAGCCACAACCACGTGCAATGCATGCTGTCGTAGAGCAGTTGCAACATGACCCCATTCCCCTGGTAGGATACCATCTGCTTCAGCCACATAATGTGTACAACCCTGACTGTTGCCCTTGCAGCTGTAGGGGGAGCAGTTGGGGGTGGTAAAATTGTGACTCAACTGTGTGGCTTTACAGTCCCCCAGACTCATGTGGACAAGCTCTTTGTTCACTTTGTTCACACTTGTGCTGCTGCATGCTATGTGTAGTACAGCCCAATCATTTCAGTGGGCAGCCTTACCTGCAGAAATGCAGGGAAGGAAGTCTCCAACATTTTGTAAAAATATAAACATACTAAAACACACCGTGTTTGCCAAGATGTGCAATTCCAAACAGCTAGACGGGGGGCGCCTTGACTGGATTTGAGAAACACCGACCTAGCGAACATCTCCCCTCTTTGTAAAGATAGTTGGGGGAGGAGGTTCTCTAGTCCAAATCAGGCATAAGTAGCCTAGAGTGACAATGCTGCATACTCACAGTACAGTGAGTGAGAGTTATCTCCCTTGGACAGGGAATGTGTTACTGACAGGATCACCAGATAAAAATAAAGGAAAGATGCCTGAAGAAAATACGAATGCAGCCACCACATCTTAAGGCTGGCCATAGATGCCTTGTGTTTTTTTTGATCAGCTAGAAGGATGATTGGGGAGAAAAAGAAAAAGGGATTGCCCCATTTTTGCAATCCAGGTGGATGGAAGAATCCTCCCCGCTATGCCATTGTGTTCTGACAGTGAGACTCTTCTGTCAGAATACACTGATCAGCGGCTGAACGCCAAAAGTTTTCCAACATTTCTGCACGTCAGAAATCAGTCATTAGATCGACTTCTATCACAACCATAGATTAATCGAAATTCAGCCTGGTCAGCTTCTATGGGCAGCTTAAAGACTGGTACATTTTTAGTTTTAGGTTTAGAAGCACTTCAACACTGGGGAAGGGAAGAATGAGGAAATCCTTTCCTTCTGGCTGAAGAATATTCTGATGACATCATTCTCCCAGATTGTTCTCTTCGGCAAACTTTAAAAGATTAAAAATAGGCGCTATCACAAGAACTACTTTTAAATGAGAAGTAAAGTTTAAATGATGAAGTATGGGAATAGAAAACAAACAAAACACATACTCTCCTCCATGCTACAGCTTCAGTCTGAGGCTGCAGCTGGCCCCCGCAGGCTTTTAGCCTAAGAACTCAGTGATCACATGACCACTGATAGTTCAGTTTGTGGTTCGCATGGAACTGAGAGCAGTGACTGTAAGTCACTGCTCTTTTCTTATCCCCTCCCGCACTTACTAGAGTGCTGGGCTGGGGAGGGGGTGGACAGAGCTGGTTCCAGCTCTCAGCTCCTTGCTGAAAGGCTGAGCTAGCTGCTGATGAGGCATCTGAGTGGATTCCAACAATATGGTCAGGATCCTTCCAGAGCCTGGAGCAGCTCTGTGACTTCAGTAACTGCACTTCTGTGACCCACAAGAGAAGTATGGCCAAAAATCTTTGACCATACTTTTAATTGTTGGGGGTCTGTTTATAAATGTTCGCATGCAAGATTCATCCAACCTTTCACCCAGGACTCGCTCTTTTCAGATCCAATTGGTTGCAAGTTGTGTGAATTTTAAATGAAAAAAATATATATAAATAGACCCCTAGATGTATGTTATGCCATGTAGGGAAGCTATTCAGTTCAAAAAATACTGATGGAGTGATACAGTTAGGTCCATATATATATACTTGGACACAGGCAAAATTTCCATACTTTTGGCTCTGTATGCCACCAGAATAAATTAAAACAAAACAATCCAAATTAATTTGAAGTGCAGACTTTCAGCTTTAATTCAAGGGGTTGAACTTAAATATCGAGTACAAATTTTAGGAACTGTAACCGTTTTTATACACAGTCCCCCCATTTTCAGGGACTCAAATGTAAGTGGACAAATGAATATAATCAAATAAAATGTTCATTTTTAATATTTTGTTGTCCTTTACTGTCAGTGACTGCATGAAGTCTGGAACCATGCACATTACCAAATGTTTCCTCCTTTCTAATGTTTTGCCAGGTTCTAACTGTAGCTGTCTTCAGTTGTTCTTTGTTTGTGGGTCTTTCTGCCTTTAGTTTTGCCTTCAGCAAGTGAAATGCATGCTCAATTGAGTTGAGATCAGGTGATTGACTTGGCCATTGCATAATATTCCACTTCTTTTCCTTCAAAAGCTCCTCGGTTGCTTTTGCAGTTTGTTTTGCATCATTGTGCATGTGTACTGTGAAGCACTGTCCAATCAACATTGCTGCATTTGGCTGAATCTGGGCTGACAGTATATCTCTAAACACTGCAGAATTCATCTGGCTGCTTCTGTCTTCTGTCACATCATCAATAAACACCAATGACCCAGTGCCACTGGAAGCCATGCATGCCCATGCCATCACACTGCCTCCATCATGTTTTACAGATGACATTGTGTGCTTTGAATTATGAGCTGTTTTAAAGCCTTCTCCACACTTTTTTCTTCCTGTCATTCTGGTACAGCTTAATCTTAGTTTCATCCATCCATCCAAAGAATGCTTTTCCAGAACTGGTCTGGCTTTTTTAGAAGTTTTTTGACAAAATTTAATCTGGTTTTTCAATTCTTCAGGCTTAGGTATGGTGTGCACCTTGCGGTGAGCCCTCTGTATTTGCTCTTGTAAAGTCTTCTCTTGATTGAAGACTTTGACAAAGATACACCCACCTCCTGGAGAGTGTCCTTCACTTGTCTGGATGTTATGAATGGGTTTTGCTTTACCATAGAGAGGATCCTGCAATCATCCACCACTGTTGTCTTCCGTGGACATCCATGCCTTTTATATGTTGCTGATCTCACCAGTGCATTCTTCTTTCCTCAGAATGTACCAAACTGTTGATTTGGCCACTCCTAATGTTTCTGCTCTCTGATGGATTTGTTTCATTTTTGAAGATTTACAATGGTCTGTTGCACTTGCATGGACAACTCCTTTGAACACATGATGTAGGTTTACAGCAATAGATTCCAAATACCACACTTAGAATGAACTCCAGACCTTTTACCTGCCTAATTAATGAAGAAATAACAAACGAGTAGCCCACACCTGGCCATGAAAAAGCTTTTGTTTCAATTGTCCAATTACTTTTGGTTCCTTGAAAAAGGAGGGATGGCTAATCTTAAGAGCAGTAATTCCTAAACCCTTCCTCCAATTTGGGTGTACATACCCTCAAATTAAACCTGAGAGTGTGCACTTTCAGCCCATATCCATTATATAACTATAGCTTGAATATGTTTTGGTACCTGAAAAAAAACTAAAATTGTGCCTGTGTCCAAATATATATGGACCTACAGTGGGGCAAAAAAGTATTTAGTCAGCCACCAATTGTGCAAGTTCTCCCACTTAAAAAGATGAGAGAGGCCTGTAATTGACATCATAGGTAGACCTCAACTATGAGAGACAAAATGAGAAAAAAAATCCAGAAAATCACATTGGCTGATTTGGAAAGAATTTATTTGCAAATTATGGTGGAAAATAAGTATTTGGTCACCTACAAAAAAGCAAGATTTCTGGCTCTCACAGACCTGTACCTTCTTCTTTAAGAGGCTCCTCTGTCCTGCACTCATTACCTGTATCAATGGCACCTGTTTGAACTTGTTATCAGTATAAAAGACACCTGTCCACAACCTCAAACCGTCACTCTCCAAACTCCACTATGGTGAATACCAAAGAGCTGTCGAAGGACACCAGAAACAAAATTGTAGACCTGCACCAGGCTGGGAAGACTGAATCTGCAATAGGCAAGCAGCTTGGTGTGAACAAATCAACTGTGGGAGCAATAATTAGAAAATGGAAGACATACAAGACCACTGATAATCTCCCTCCATCTGGGGCTCCACGCAAGATCTCACCCCGTGGGGTCAAAATGATCACAAGAACGGTGAGCAAAAATCCCAGGACCACACGGGGGGACCTAGTGAATGACCTGCAGAGAGCTGGGACCAACGTAACAAAGGTTACCATCAGTAATACACTACGCCGCCAGGGAATCGGATCCTGCAGTGCCAGACGTGTCCCCCTGCTTAAGCCAGTACATGTCCGGGCCCGTCTGAAGTTTGCTAGAGAGCATTTGGATGATCCAGAAGAGGATTGGGAGAATGTCATATGGACAGATTAAACCAAAATAGAACTGTTTGGTAGAAACACAACTCGTTGTGTTTGGAGGAGAGAGAATGCTGAGTTGCATCCAAAGAACACCATACCTACTGTGAAGCATGAGGGTGGCAACATCATGCTTTGGGGCTGTTTCTCCGCAAAGGGACCAGGACGACTGATCCATGTACAGGACAGAATGAATGGGGCCATGTATCGTGAGATTTTGAGTGCAAACCTCCTTTCATCAGCAAGGGCATTGAAGATGAAACATGGCTGGGTCTTCCAACACGACAATGATCCCAAACATACTGCCCAGGCAACGAAGGAGTGGTTTCGTAAGAGCATTTCTAGGTCCTGGAGTGGCCTAGCCAGTCTCCAGATCTCAACCCCATAGAAAACCTTTGGAGGGAGTTGAAAGTCCGTGTTGCCCAGCGACAGCCCCAAAACATCACTGCTCTAGAGGAGATCTGCATGGAGGATGGGTCAACATACCAGCAACAGTGTGTGCCAACCTTGTGAAGACTTACAGGAAACGTTTGACCTCTGTCATTGCCAACAAAGGATATATAACAATGTATTGAGATGAACTTTTGATATTGACCAAATACTTATTTTCCACCATAATTTGCAAATAAATTCTTTCCAAATCAGCCAATGTGATTGTCTGGATTTTTTTTTCATTTTGTCTCTCATAGTTGAGGTCTACCTATGATGCCAATTACAGGCCTCTCTCATCTTTTTAAGTGGGAGAACTTGCACAATTGGTGGCTGTCTAAATACTTTTTTGCTCCACTGTAACTGTAAATGCCACACTAGCACACTATAGAGTTTTTGGAAATGCACATTATTGGAAATCCTCTTGTGCATGCCCCAGGTGAGTGGGTGTATTTTGTTAGGTCTGTGTGAAGGATTCCTGAAGAAAATTTTAGTCAAGACATAGGTGTAAATCTACATTTTTAAAAACCGTGGAACACTGATAAACATTTATCAAAGTTGAAATTTTAATCTATTTCTCTGCAATTTTACTGCCCTTACTGTTATCCTAATCAATAACATGAGGGACCTTTTATATATTGTGAGGAGACTCTAAAATTATTCTGTCAGGTAAGGCCCCTCAAATCTCCCTTTGTCCATTTTCTCAAAGGTCTACGCACCCCTGTTAAAATGTCAGGTTTCTGTAATGTAAAAAAATGAGACAAAGATAAATAATTTCAGAACTTTTTCCACCTTTTTAATGTGTGTTTTTCAATTGAGTTGTACAGTTTATAAGTCACATTAAAGGTGGAAAAAGTTCTGAAATTATTTCTATGTCTCATTTTTTTACATTACAGAAACCAGACATTTTAACAGGGGTGTGTAGACATTTTATATCCAGTGTGTGTGTGTGTGTGTGTGTGTGTGTGTGTGTGTGTGTAAAATATATATACAGTATAAGTATTTGATTCCCTGCTGATTTTGAATGTTTGCCCACTCAGAAAGAAATAATCAGTCTCAAAATAAAATGGTAGGTGTAATGTAACACTGAGACAGAATAGCAACAAAAAATTCAAAAGCAATGCATGTCTAACAAATTATGCACTGATTTGCATGTTCATGAGGGAAATAAGTATTTGATCCCCTTCACAAAACATGACTAAATACTTGGTGGCAAATCCCTTGTTGGCAATCACAGAGGTCAGATGTTTCCTGTAGTTGGCTACCAGGTTTGCACACATCTCAGGAGGGATTTTGGCCCACTCCTCTTGGCAGATCCTCTCCAAGTCTTTAAGGTTTGGTGGCTGACGTTTGGCAACTCAAACCTTCAGCTCCCTCCACAGATTTTCGGATTAAGGTCTTGAGACTGGCTAGGCCACTCCAGGACCTTAATGTTCTTCTTCTTGAGCCACTCCTTTGTTTCCTCGGCCGTGGTGGAAACATTCTGCTTTTGGGGGTGTTTTTTTGCTAAGGGGACAGGACAACTGCAATGCATTAAAGGGATAATGGACAGGGCAATGTACCGTCAAATCTTGGGTGAGAACCTTCTTCCCTAAGCCAGGGCATTGAAAATGGGTCAAGGATGGGTGTTCCAGCATGACAATGAACCAAAACACATGGCCAAGGCAACAAAGGAGAGGCTCAAGAAGAAGCACATTACGGTCCTGGAGTGGCCTAGCCAATCTCCAGACCTTAATCCGAATGCAAATCTGTAGAGGGAGCTGAAAGTTTGAGTTGCCAAACGTCAGCCACCAAACCTTAAAGACTTGGAGAGGATCTGCCAAGAGGAGTGGGCCCAAATTCCTCCTGAGATGTGTGCAAACCTGGTGACCAACTACAGGAAACATCTGACCTCTGTGATTGCCAACAAGGGATTTGCCGCCAAGTACTAAGTCATGTTTTGTGAAGGGGATCAAATACTTATTTCCCTCATGAACATGCAAATCAGTGCATAATTTGTTAGACATGCATTTCTTTTGAATTTTTTGTTGCTATTCTGTCTCTTAGTGTTACAATACACCTACCATTCGATTTTTAGACTGACCGTTTCTTTGTGAGTGGGCAAACGTTCAAAATCAGCAGGGGATCAAATACTTATTTCCTTCATTATATATACTGCTGTTTGGCCATTTTCAGAGAAATTGCAGTTCATATCATTCGATTGCCAAGTGCAGTATGATGTATGTGTCTATTGCAGCGTTAATCAGTTTGTAGTAGATTATGAAATGATATATATATATTGTAGCAGGAACTCAATTTGTTTTGCTAACTGTAGCAATTGATCCATTTCTGGCTACCTTCTGCTTGAGTCTGGATGGTTTATGACATTGCTGTCCAGTTGTATCCAATGTGGCCTCTCATAATAAGAGGTTCTGAAGCTACAAAACTGATCATGTTCTGCAATTTTATTTGTGCTATAAGAAATTGCATGAAAAATTCTATTTTATGTTTTCAAGTAGCTTATCAGCTGATTAGATCAGGGAAGCCAGTCTCCATTTATTCTGCTATGTTATGTGCCTGGGTTTTCCATACATCTAGCCTCATGCAGGCGCAAAACATCTTGTGAGAAAGCCTTTCTCAAATAGGGTTGCAGGGCCAATGCTATTTGGACACCAGTTATCTTTTCCTGACTACAACTGTAAAGTTTAGTTCTTCTTAGTGACCCCAGTGTAAGTTGCATTTTTCCTGTTGATCCCTGGTGATTTGTACTTCCTTGAGACCTGAAACTTTTTTTTTTTTTTTTTTTGTAACAGATGTACCTAAAACATATTTTGTTTATTATTTTATTTTCCTCTGGTATATAAAAAAAAAAGTAGAGCATTGCAGAGTTAATTAGTTTGGATTAGAATATGCTAAGGGGGGGGGGCTAAAAATATGCATGCATCATACATACTAGGGGAGTACAACTGGCTGGGGGAATCAATGGTGGAGAAGGATCTGGGAGTTCTGGTAGATCACAAGCTTAATAATGGCATGCAATGCCAAGCTGCGGTTTTTAAAGCGAGCAAAATCCTCTCTTGTATTAAAAGAGGTATAGACTCCATAGAGAGAGATATATCATTTTACCCCTGTACAAATCATTAGTAAGACCTCATCTGGAATATGCAGTTCAATTTTGGGAACCAATTCACAAAAAAAAACATTGGGGAACTGGAGAAAGTACAGAGAAGGGCAACCAAACTGATAAGAGGTATGGAGGAGCTCAGCTATGAGGAAAGATTAGAGGAACTGAATTTAATTTCTCTCTCGAGAAGAGGAGATTAAGGGGGGATATGATCAACATGTATAAATACATCAGTGGTTCATATAGTGAACTCGGTATAGAGTTATTCACCTTGAGGTCATCACAGAGGACAAGGGGTCACTGTTTACATCTGGAGGAAAATACATTTAATCTCCAAATACGGAAATGTTTCTTCACAGTGAGAGCTGTGGAAATGTGGAATAGACGCCCTCAAGAGTTGGTTCTGGCTAGCTCAGTGAATTGCTTTAAATAAGGCCTGGATTGTTTCTTGGATACACAGAATATAACTGGATACTAACATTTATAGGTAAAGTTGATCCAGGGAACATCCAATTGCCTCTCGGGGGATCAGAAAGGATTTTTTTTTTTGCCCTGCAGGAGCAAATTGGATCATGCTTTGCTGGGTTTTTTGCCTTCCTCTGGATCAACTGTGGGTGCAGAATTATAATTTTTTTTTTTTTAATTGAACTAGATGGTCTTTTTTCAGCTAGACTAACTATGTAGGAAGGACTGTTTCTGAGAGCTGGATAGTGGGGTGGTAGTCATTAGTGTGAATGATAATGTGGAAACCTGAAACCTGCAGGCATTAGTACTTGCATTTTTAACTAGCTGTTGACCATCCAAAAATGTAATGAAAAACCTGCAGTGTTACTTGTATGTTCAGTATAATTATCTGTAAAGTTGCACATGTATGTTATTCAGGAGGTTCATTTTCTCTTACTCATTTTAACATAAAACATTTTGCCACCTTCTCCAGAGCCACTCCCATTCTCTGGAACTTCCTACTTCAACTTGTACATCTATCTCCTTCTCTGCCTGCCTTAAGGCAATCCTAGAAAACCCATCTCTTCAGGCAGGTCTAGCTCACCTCTAGCTAGCAAATTAATTTTACTTTCTCAATCTACTCCCCTCCCTGCAGTTACCTTTTGTATAACCTACCCCACATTTTACATTGCCCCCTTAACCCTCTTGTCTTGAATTGTACTGTTACCATACTGTCTTCCTTTATTTTGAAAATCTCTTTGTGAACTGTTGGCGCCATACAAATCCTGCATATCAATAATTTCAACAAGGTGGTGATTCACTTTCATTTAAGCCTGTGTTTGGCATTGGGTTGGGATAATGCCTTGTACGCATGTTCATTTTTATTTTTTGTTCAACCGAGCAAGCGAAAAGGAAAAAAGACTGAGGATGTCTATGTACTAACTATGCAATCTCACTGCTGTGCTATTGTGTTCTGACGGGGACCGCCGGAACCAGAACAGCCATTGGCTGCAAGCATTGATCAGATGCCCTGAGGAATATATAGAAGTGAGCGCTCCTAGAGAAAAGCTGTTAGCACCAAAATAATGTGACACACCAACTTTAAAAAGTAATGCCGATTGGCTGCTGGTTTTCCAGCATGCCCGTTCAACAGAAGCTGGTTGTGAGATTGGCTTCTGACAGGCAAACAGCTGTACACATGGGCTGAAAGTCAGCTGGTTTCTACTGTAATTTCATGTAAGGGTAGTGCCATTCTTCTTGTTAAATGAAATAGAAGTGAAAGTGTATGGTTTATACTAAAGCACTTGTGTAGCATTAGCATTGTGCGAGCACTTCTCGAGCACCTATTCTAAGTTCAATGTGCCCTTTTAAAAGAGCTCCCTGAAGACCTATAAATGCAGTTCAGTGGCTAAGGATGAATCTGACAGGCCAAAGTGCATCCAGCTGTTATCCCAAATGAAACTTAGGGATTGTTTTCTACAGCTTCTAGGCTCTTGATCTACATTCAACACTAATGCAACAAACTCCCACATTTGGAGTAGCCATGAATATGTCTCTATTACATTATCCCATTTCTTCCAGGCTAAGGGAACATTGCAGCAGCAACAAATGAAATTGAGCAAATGTTCTTTTACTTCCCGTAACACTAGATTTGGCTTGTGCTGTTCTCAGCCACCAATAAGTCTTAAACCTAGTGCACACGATCAGAAAATCGTACGAAAAATACCGCTTTCGAAGAGATGGTACGATAATCTGCTTGTTCGTGCACAGCTTTCATCCAAAATTATTTGAAGGGACAAGCACGACAATTTTTCTCATACGATACCAAATCGTACGATTTCCGTTTTTAATCAGTACAGTTTTCGTCCGGAAATACAATACAAATACATTACATCACTTTCAAATTTTCTTTCTGTTGTACAAGAATTTTCGTAACTTTAGTAACTTCCTCACTTTTGATATGAGACTAGCATGCAAAAAAAACAGATGATCATTCGTCCAATATTCTCATCATGTGTACAAGGCTTTAGGGGATTTGGTGAGAATTGAATGAGCACCCACGATGCTTGCAATGACAAATCCATGTAATATATTTTTGCCCTGGTTTTGGCTTGCGCACCTCCGTACCTATAGTTACTTAAAGTGCCTATGCATATCCTCTTCTTTTTTTTTTTTATTTATTTTTTTGTTTTATGTAGGTTTATTCCCACGTCTTTGCTAAAATAATAAACTAATATAAGCCTTAAAGTGTTAGTAAACCCACAACAGCAAAATCAGTCTGTATATGCAGTAAAGCATGCTTTTTATACTCTCCGTGGAACCTAAGGGGTTAATCCTCCACATTGTGTAAAAAGGCTGTTTGATCCCATCTTCTCTGATCCGCCCCTACTTCTACTGTCCCCAATCCATCTGCTGATAGTACAGAGCTCTAGGAGTCACTCTGCACATGCTCAGTTTAGTGTGTATGGCTAGAGATTTTTTTTTTTTCTTTGGGAGCGTGCATGTGATCAGCACAGGGCCAATCAACACTTTCTAGACCGAGGGTGAGGGGTTATGCAGCCTCATAGGACAGTCAGAGGAGAATGAAAACTCATCCTAAAAGATTAACCAGTTCTCAGCTGGACACTGATAGAAATCACAATACTGCTGATGAGAAAAGGTATTGTGACACTACACCTGTCACCCCGATTGGGTGATTCCGTCAGAGTCACCACGGGGACATAGGACCAAGGTATTATAGCCAGTGGTGTATTTTGGTTTTGTGCTGCCCTAGGCAAGACTAAAATCGGGCACTCTCCCCCCCCCCCACATCTAAATTTGTCCTACCCCTTCCAGTTTAAGATCTACCTCTTCAGGACAGGAGCATGATGGAGGGCAGTGTGACATCGGGGGACCGTGTGATGGGGGCCGTAGGACAGGAGGGGGGCAGTGGGACAGGAAGCGGGCAGTGTGATGGGGGGACCTAGAACAGTAGGGGGGGCAGCATGACGTGGGGGCACCTGGCCAGGACAGGTGGGGGGGTAGCAGGACAAGAGGGAGGCAGTGTGACGGGGAGGGCAGCATGATGAGGGGTAGTGTGATGGGTGGGGGCAGCGTGACGGAGAGCAGCATGACGGGGGACAGCTTGATGGGTGGGGAGGCAGGGGGACAGGTGGAGGGAAGCATGACAGGGGGGCGTGGGACAGGAGGGGGCAGTGGAACAGGTGAGAGGCAGTGAGACAGGAGGAGCGCAACAGAACAGGTGAGGGGCAGTGGGACATGTGGGAGACAGTGGGACAGGAGGGGGGGAAGTGGAACAGGTGTGGGGCAGCAGGAAAGGAAGGCAGCGTGACAGGTGGGGGCAGCGTGATGGGGAGGAATGAAGGATGGGGGGCAATGGGACTGGGGGGAGGGAAGTGTGACAGGTGGGGGGCAGTGTGTGTGTGGGGGGGAAGTGAGACAGGAGTGGAGAAGCAGGAGGGGTGCATGTGTCCCATTTCCCCCAGGAGCTCTGGCAGCAGCTGCAAAAGAGCGGGGAGGCTCCTCCACCCTGACCTCGTCCTCTTCTTCTTCTTCTTCTTCCTGCTCCACAAGCCCTCCACTGGCACCTCCTTGCCAGACTGCACATCCCAGAGCACACTGACAGCGGGCTCCCAGCCGACTGGGGATCTGTCCACCACTCTACCCTCCTCTTCAGCCAATCCCTTGGCCCGGGTAACCCTACTTGTGTGTTGGCTTGGCTGTACCCCTACCCATGGCGGACCTGCCACTGACACACACTGTCCCTTCTGCCTGGGGGGAAGCGCCGCCCCTCTGTAAACTCTCACCCAAGGCAAACGCCTTGTTTGCCTCACGGCAGATACAGCCCTAATTATAGCCAGTCATTGCACCCAAGACTAGATGAGTCTAGCTTGGATGCTAAACTGGAACTACTTTTTGAACAGAAATACAGTTTTTATACACTGCAGAAATAGGGCAGTCCCCCACATAAACACTAAAACAAATAGTACACTTTGGGATAAACATCCCACACTGATTAGAAAAAGAGGTGAAGCTGACATCAGTCTAATCTCATCATGTAGGCACCTCCAGAAGGATTTGCCAACAGACAAACAATAGGTAACTCAATGAACAATGGAAATGCACACCTAAGAGGCACACAATGGGAGAAGATGTTAAACACATAACACCTTAACCACTTGCCCTCCTGAGGATTTACACCCCTTCCTGACCAGGCCATTTTTTGCATTATGACTTTGCATTATTTTAACTGACAATTGCGCCGTCATGCTACGCTTCAACCAAATTAAATTTACGTCCATTTTTCCCCCCACAACTTGAGCTTTCTTTCCGTGGCATTTGATCGCCTGTGCATTCTTTATTTTTTGCGCTATAAGAAAAAAAAATCAAAACGACAATTTTGAGAAAAAAAAACAATATTTTTGGATTTTTTCCCTATTAACCACTTCCATACCAGCACTTTTACCCCCTTCCTGCCCAGGCCAATTTTCAGGTTTCAGCGCTCACACACATTGAATGACAATTGCGCGGTCATACACAAAAAACTAAAACTTTATCATTTTCTTCACACAACTAGAGCTTTCTTTTGGTGGTATTTAATCACCGCTGGGGTTTTCATTTTGCTAAATTAACTAACAAAAAAAGTTTTGAAAAAAAAACACGTTTTTCTTTTGTTTCTGTTATAAAAGTTTACAAATAAATAATTGTTCATAAATTTAGGCCAAAATGTATTCTACTACATGTCTTTTGGTGAAAAAACCCAATTTACTATTTATTATTTAGTTTGTAGGAAAGTTATAGAGTTCACAAACTATGGTCTAGATCTAAATTTTGATCAATCCTGAAGTACTGACGGCCAATCTAATTTCTTGAGGTCCAAGAATGTCAGAACAGTACAGATATCCCCCAAATTATCCCTTTTTGCAAAGTAGACAGTCCGACGTATTTTATAACAGGCGTGGCGAGATTTTTGAAGTTGTAATTTTTTTGTCATAAGTTTTCGGAAATGAAGAAATAAAAAAAATTTTCACTTTTTTTTTTTTTTTTTACATACTGTCACCAGTGCAGTACAGCACCATCTTATAACTGGCATGGCGGTGATCAGGGACACTGACTTGTGACAGTATGAAAAAAAAAATTGATAATTTTTTTTTTTTTTTTTTGTTTGTCACATTTTTTTTCTTTTTTTAAAATTTTTTTTTCATATTTCACTATGAACAAAGTAATATAATGTTACCATAGTAACATTATACTACTTTGGGGAAGTGATCAGTATTTTTTTTTTTAGAAGAATTACTTTGCTATAAGCAAGCATTTACCTGAATGAAATCGATTCATTCAGGGTTTTTTTTTGTGCTTAGCTGTGATTTGGCCACAGCTAATCACATAACACAGCTGGGCTGTGATTGGCCCAGCTTGTTAATGTGTTTGCTGTGACCATTCACAGCGAGCCACACTTGTATACAATGGATGGCTTCCTTTCATGCCATCCATTGTATACAACTGTCATGTGACCTGCTGTGATTGGTCATAGCAGGTCACATGGTACTGGAAATGGGGCCGGTACACAGATCTGTCATCGGCCATGTCCGAGGTACACGGCCAGTGACAGATCGCATCGATGCGTGGCTCTGCGGGCAGGCAAACTGCGCATGCCTGAAAGGACACCATATGGCATCCACCCGGAGGACAAGGTGCTCGCCCGGCTGCCATCTGGCCATAGGCTGGGCTGGAACTGGTTAAACATCAAACCGATTTAAAAAATCAAATTTTTGTCATAAATTTAGGCCAAAATGTATTCTGCTACATTTCTTTGCTGAAAAAAAAATCCCAATACGTGTAAATTAAGTGGTTTACGTGAAAGTTATAGCGCATACAAATGGCAGCCATCCAAAGCAGTGTGCACGAGCTGACAGGAGAACTTTTTACATACAGTTCTCCTCCCCGTCGGAGATCCTCGGCAATCACTGGGCACCGGCGAGTAATCACCGGCCAGGACCCTGAGATTGACAGCCGCGGCTGTGAACGGTGGTGCGGGTGGGACGTGCGCCCTGCACTCTCCCCTTACCCAGAAATGCAAAATTGTGTGTGTGTATGTGTGTATATATATATATATATATATATATATGTGTGTGTGTTTATATATGTGTGTGTATGTATGTATGTGTGTATATATATATATATATATACAGTCAGGTCCATAAATATTGGGACATGGACACAATTCTAACATTTTTTGCTCTATACACCACCGCAATGGATTTGAAATTAAAGGAACAAGATGTGCTTTAACTGCAGACTGTCAGCTTTAATTTGAGGGTATTTACATCCAAATCAGGTGAACGGTGTAGAAATTACAACAGTTTGCATATGTGCCTCCCACTTGTTAAGGGACCAAAAGTAATGGGACAGAATAATAATCATAAATCAAACTTTCACTTTTTAATACTTGGTTGCAAATCCTGTGCACTCAATTACAGCCTGAAGTCTGGAACGCATAGACATCCCCAGATGCTGGGTTTCATCCCTGGTGATGCTCTGCCAGGCCTCTACTGCAACTGTCTTCAGTTCCTGCTTGTTCTTGGGGCATTTTCCCTTCAGTTTTGTCTTCAGCAAGTGAAATGCATGCTCAATCGGATTCAGGTCAGGTGATTGACTTGGCCATTGCATAACATTCCACTTCTTTCCCTTAAAAAACTCTTTGGTTGCTTTTGCAGTATGCTTTGGGTCATTGTCCATCTGCACTGTGAAGCTCACCGGTGTGTTCCTTCTTTTTAAGAATGTTCCAAACAGTTGTTTTGGCCTCGCCTAATGTTTTTGCTATCTCTCTGATGGGTTTGTTTTGTTTTTTCAGCCTAATGATGGCTTCACTGATAGTGACAGCTCTTTGGATCTCATCTTGAGAGTTGACAGCAACAGATTCCAAATGCAAATAGCACACTTGAAATGAACTCTGGACCTTTTATCTGCTCATTGTAATTGGGATAATGAGGGAATAACACACACCTGGCCATGGAACAGCTGAGAAGCCAATTGTCCCATTACTTTTGGTCCCTTAACAAGTGGGAGGCACATATGCAAACTGTTGTAATTCCTACACCGTTCACCTGATTTGGATGTAAATACCCTCAAATTAAAGCTGGCAGTCTGCAGTTAAAGCACATCTTGTTCATTTCATTTCAAATCCATTGTGGTGGTGTATAGAGCCAAAAATGTTAGAATTGTGTCCATGTCCCAATATTTATGGACCTGACTGTGTGTGTGTGTGTGTGTGTGTATGTGTATATATGTATGTATGTATGTATGTATATATATACAGTTGTGTCCAAAATTATTCAACCCCCACTGAAATTGAGTGTTTTGGCCAGTTTGACATTGCTTTTGATCATTCAGTCATCTTGCTTACATTTACATTAAAGAGGCACTTGTAGGTCAGACAAATATAACATAACAGTTATAATGAAATAACCACAAATGTCTTTTCTGTGCTCACAGCATTATCAGTTTTATTCAACCCCCAAGTGACATTCAATCTTAGTACTTAGTACAGCATCCTTTTACAGTTATAACAGCTTTTAAACGTGAAGCATAGCTTGACACAAGTGTCTTGCAGCGATCTACGGGTATCTTCGCCCATTCTTCATGGGCAAAGGCCTCCAGTTCAGTCACATTCTTAGGCTTGCGCACTGCAACTGCTTTCTTTAAGTCCCACCAGAGGTTCTCAATCGGATTTAAGTCTGGTGACTGCGATGGCCACTCCAAAATGTTCCAGCCTTTCCTCTGCAACCATGCTCTAGTGGACTTGGAGGTATGCTTGGGATCATTGTCCTGTTGAAAGGTCCAACGTCTCCCAAGCCTCAGGTGTGTGACGGACTGCATCACGTTTCCATCCAATATCTCCTGGTACTGAAGAGAATTCATGGTACCTTGCACACGCTGAAGCTTCCCTGTACCTGCAGAAGCAAAACAGCCCCAAAGCATGATTGACCCTCCACCATGCTTCACAGTAGGCAAGGTGTTCTTTTCATCATAGGCCTTGTTCTTCCTCCTCCAAACATAGCGTTGATCCATGGGCCCAAACAGTTCTAATTTTGTTTCATCAGTCCACAGAACACTATCCCACAACTTTTGTGGTTTGTCCACATGGCTTTTGGCATACTGCAGTCGACTCTTCTTATTCTTTGGAGACAGCAAGGGGGTACGCCTGGGAGTTCTGGCACGGAGGCCTTCATTACGCAGTGTGCGTCTTATTGTCTGGGCTGAAACTTCTGTACCCACATCTGACAAATCTTTTCTCAGTTCCTCAGCAGTCACACGGGGACTTCTCTCCACTCTACGCTTCAGGTAGCGCACAGCAGTCGAAGTCAGCATCTTCTTTCTGCCACGACCAGGTAGCGTTTCAACAGTGCCCTTTGCCTTGAATTTGCGAATGATGCTTCCTAAGGTGTCTCTTGGTATGTTTAACATCTTTGCAATCTTCTTATAGCCATTGCCCTTCCTGTGAAGAGAAATCACCTCTTCTCTTGTCTTCCTGGACCATTCTCTTGCCTTCACCATGTTTGTAACCACACCAGTAAATGTCTAGAAGGAGCTGAGTATCACAGTCATTTTAAAGCTGCCTAATTGGTGCTTATTATGCTTGATTGCTGCTCGGTGACATCCACAGGTGTTTTCAATACCTGATGGAAAGCACCTGTATGAACCTCTGTTCTTCAGAGTGGTAGTCTTTAAGGGGTTGAATAATTGTGGCAATGAAGAAACCACATAAGAACCATTTACTACTGTATTACATAAACAATTGATGTCATTTTAGTTGCATTTGGGTAGTTACAACGTCCTTGTAGGATTTGATTCTGAATACAATTCCAAATGTACACTATAGTCCCTAAACCCCTTTACAGCATTGGGGGTTGAATAATTTTGGACACAACTGTATATAAATAAATTTGTGTGATCTTGTGTACCCGTTCCACCCTGTGGCAGCATATCTGCTATAGGGCGGTTGGGAAGCGATTAATGAACAGATTAGAGTAAGAGTCCTGAGGTTGTTTTGCTGATTATACAGTGCCTTGAAAAAGTATTCATACCCCTTTTGAAATGTATCACATTTTGTCATGTTATAACCAAAAACGTAAATATATTTAATTAGGATTTTATGTGATAGACCAACACAAAGTGGCACATAATTCTGAAGTGTGGCATGCATTTGTATTCAGCCAATACTTTGTAGAACCACCTTTCGCTGCAATTACAGCTGCAAGTCGTTTTGGGTATGTTTCCACCAGCTTTGCACATCTAGAGAGTGAAATTTTTGCCCATTCGTCTTTGCACAATAGCTCAAGCTCTGTGAGATTGGATGGAGAGCATCTGTGAACAGCAATTTTCAAGTCTTACCACATATTCTCAATTGGATTTAGGTCTGGACTTTGACTGGGCCATTCTAACACATGAATATGCTTTGATCTAAACCATTCCATTGTAGCTCTGGCTGTATGTTTAGGGTTGTTGTCCTGCTGGAAGGTGAACCTATACCCCAGTCTCAAGTCTTTTGCAGACTCTAACAGGTTTTTTCTAAAATTGCCCTGTATTTGGCTCCATCCATCTTCCCATCAACTGTGACCAGCTTCCCTGTCCCTGCTGAAGAAAAGCATCCCCACAACATGATGCTGCCACCACCATGTTTCACGGTGAGGATGGTGTGTTCAGGGTGATGTGCAGTGTTAGTCTTATGCCACACATAGCGCTTTGCTTTTAGGCCAAAAAGTTCAAATTTGGTCTCATCTGACCAGAGCACCTTCTTCCACATGTTTGCTGTGCCCCCCCCCCCCCCATGGCTTCTTGCAAACTGCAAACGGAACTTACTTCTTATGGTTTTCTTTCAACAATGGCTTGCCACTCTTCTATAAAGGCCAGATTTTTGGAGTGCATGACTAATAGTTGTCCTGTGGACAGATTCTCCCACCTGACCTGTGGATCTCTGCATCTCCTCTAGAGTTACCATGGGCCTCTTGCCTGGCCTTTCAGTTTAGGTTGATGGCCATGTCGTGGTAGGTTTGCAGTTGTAGCATACTCTTTCCATTTTCGGATGATAAATTGAACAGTGCTCCTTGAGATGTTCAAAGCTTGGGATATTTTTTTTTTATAACCTAACCCTGCCTTAAACTTCTCCACAGCTTTATCCCTGACCTATCTGGTGTGTTCCTTGGCCTTCATGATGCTGTTTGTTCACTAATGTTCTCTAACAAACCTCTGAGGGCTTCACAGAACAGCTGTATTTATACTGAGATTAAATTACACACAGGTGGACTCTATTTACTAATTAGATGATTCCTGAAGGCAATTGGTTCCACTAGATTTTGGTTAGGAGTATCAGAGTAAAGGGGGCTGAATACAAATGCACGCCACACTTTTCAGATATATATTTGTAAAACATTTTGAAAACCATTTAGCATTTTCCTTCCACTTCACAATTGTGTGACACTGTGTTGGTCTATCACATAAAATCACAAAAAAATACATTTAAGTTTTTGGTTGTAACATGACAAAATGTGGAAAATTTCAAGGGGTATGAATACTTTCAAGGCACTGTATCAACAACATCTTAGAGTTTCTGAGTCTAGAAAGGAGAGGCGTTGAAGCAGCCAATGCTAGTTTAGGCTCAGAGACCCCAAAATCTGTATCTTGGTCCTCCAGTTCTCAGAGGCTGTGTGTTTTGGGGAGACATGGACTTGAATCCGAAGTAAACTACTCCAAAGGTCCCCCCCTGGGGCACACACCAAAGAATGGAGCCCCTTCAGATGCCACTGCCATGGTCAGTAGGCAAGAGGCTAGCCTGCAGTCCCCTCCAAAAGCCTCTGTCCTGATTGGGTCTGTCACATTTTCCCCCCTCAAAAGTCAACTAGCCAGGTCCCATACTTCCACCTGTTCTGGACATGCTTTAGTCTGGCAGAGTGAGCCCACATAATCGGTGCACATAACCTCCATTCTTGGCCACAGGGGAGAGTTCCTCAGATGCCAGGGCCATGGTCATAAGGCAAGAGGCTAGCCTGCAATCCCCTCCAAAAGCCCCTGTCCCAGTTGGGTCTGTCACAAGTATTTAGCAGTTTATATTTGGTAAAATAATTGCATTTCTATGTTGTGTACTGTGAGAGACCATACATAGCGAATGAAGGGTCCTGGGTTTAGTAACACTTTAAGCTCTAAACTCTGACCTCAGAACAGAAGTGTCTCAAGCACTAGCTTGATTATCCAAAAATAATATTTACCCATAAGGTAGGATTGCAAAAATTCAGCGGGACTAACTGTAATCAGCATCCTATACATAGTAGTACTGAGTTAAGTGGATAAAAATTGATTTTGCTGTTAAATTTTCTACTTCACCTACACCAAAAGTTCGCCAGAACTAGCTTCAGATTTTGCCAAAGCCACGTGGTCGCCATATCAACACCTAGCCTAGTAGCAAATTAGTATTAAATCCTCAGCAATTTTTCAGCATAACACATTGAGCACAGTTTAATTAAATATTCCCCTGTACACAGTTTACAACATTCAATTTTCCTGTTCTCACTGCCATAAACAAAGCCACATCAGTAACAGCTACCACTGTATTTCTTTCAAGGTGTCCTCAATGTACACCTAGAAAGTAATATAAAGATAGTAAAAAAGAAAAAAAATAGGTAAGCTTCTGTATCCCTTGGGAGCAATCTAATGCCTTTTGCATTCCTAAAAAACATCAGATTTCACATTCCCAATTGATTTCAATGCATTTTATCAAAATGACCTGATTTTGCCCATAATGTTGACCAAATAGAAACCTGTTTTGCTCACCCTAATTGAATATCCATCATACACTTTAACAGAATACAATTGTAATACTAAAACATACTAAGTCAGGTTTGCAAGAACTTGCATTTAATTGTAAAATATTTTACATAAAGGCTTATCTTTTTTTCAGGGTTATCCTGCTGATCAAACATGGCAACTTCATTACCACGAACTCTAGGGGAACTCCAACTGTACAGGATACTACAACGAGCCAACCTCTTGTCTTACTTTGATGCCTTTATACAGCAGGGCGGAGATGATGTCCAGCAACTCTGTGAAGCCGGGGAAGATGAGTTTCTTGAGATAATGGCACTTGTTGGAATGGCTAGCAAACCACTACATGTTAGAAGACTACAAAAGGCCTTAAGAGATTGGGTTACCAACCCTAGTCTTTTTAACCAGCCTTTAACATCGTTACCCGTCAGCAGCATTCCAATCTACAAGCTTCCAGAAACATCACCTTCTTTGTTGGGGCTTAACTCCAGCAGTTACGAAAGGAACAATAATACTAGAGAACCACACCTGAAAATTCCAAAGTGTGCAGCTACAACATGCGTTCAAAGTGTGGGTACTGGGAAATCCGAAGGCATGTGTAGTTCCCCACTGCAGGTTAGCAGTGAAGCCAGGCACTGGCAAAGTCATCAAACTACAGAAAGTGAACACAGCCTATCTCCAGCTGACCTTGGCTCTCCGGCATCACCTAGAGACACCACTGAGACTTTGGATGCTGCTGCTGCTCTGTCTGTAACTGAGTGTGTTGAGAGAATGCTACCTTCATTACCAAAAAATGACTTGAATGAGGTGAAGGAACTGCTAAAAAATAACAAAAAGTTAGGAAAGATGATTGGGCATATCTTTGAAATGACAGATGAGGACCCTCGAAAAGAAGAAGAGATACGAAAGTACAGTGCAATTTATGGCAGGTTTGACTCTAAAAGGAAAGATGGGAAGCACTTAACTCTACATGAGGTAACCAATAGTATGTTTTATATTTCAATTATTTATCAAAACTTGTATGTACTTAACAGGAAATAGAGGCACATATTTATATGACCTTCTAAATGTACAAGCTACACAGGTGTTTTCTTGGTGATAGTTAGTGATTTTATGATGAATTGATATTTTTGTTTGTTTTGGTTTGTGGCTTTCACAACTAAAGGAATCATAATGTAACTTAAAGCTAAAGAGGAACAGCTGAAATCAAACAGGCAGTTGAAAGCTAAAAACTCATAAATTATGTATATATTTTGTGCAGTTTCTGTATAGATTATTCATGGTGCTTTGCACATGACATTGGGGACCAAGGAGCGGCTACACATGATTATTTACTGATAGGCCATGACTATTTATTACTGCTTTTACAAGACTTTCTTTTTTTACTTCTGTGTAAAGAAAAATTATTGTATACTTTCAGTAAACATTCATTTAAAAAAGAAAATAGGTTACAGAACCAGGAACTAACCCAATTTCCCACTACCTTTTGAGGTATTATATTGAGGAAATCTGCTCTGGTAATTGTACATGGAGAAAGAGAGCCCTGCAGTGACTAAAGTTAGCCATACACTAGTAAAATTGTGCTTGAAAAATTCAAAGCAGCAGAATGGACATTGTTTCTCATATTTCTAACAGCGATTGGGGTTTTCATTTGGGGAAGTCCACTTTCAAAATGAAAAGTAAAATATTGCTAATTCGTCCAAAAATCTACTAGTGTATGTCCAGCTTAAGACTGCCCTGGACAGAGTATACTGTGTCGAGAGGTGGATCTGCATAGCTATGCTGAGAGTCATCTTTTTCCTCTTCAATTTGGTTATGCTCCCTAATATCCATTACTTTGTGAGTGACACCATAAATCAATAATGGTCCATTGTACAACCCATGATTCTTCAGTAGTGAGAGCCAGTGCCTCCTCCCCATTATCCCTTTCTTCCTTCATCCAATCCTGGGCCCCACATCAACTGTATAGGCTACGGTGGATTGCTTTTCAGAGGGGGTTGAAAAAAAGGTTGGGAGGCACTATGTCACCTTCTCCTCACCTGTTTCACCCTGAAACGGTCGAAACACCAAGCTACAACCGTGTACATTGCACACAGTTGAAGGGCGGTTGCAGCCCTATTAATTTTAATTGATTGCATGAATTAATTAAATAATTGGTTGGCAGCAGTACTGCCCACCAAATGGGACAAAGAGTTTAATTTTTTCTGTAGCATGTGTACAACCCTGTGGCTGCATATCGTTGTTTAGGTGGGTGGCCTGATTTTACTGTCCCTTGGCCACATGTCTGAACAAGTCCAGGCATATCATTTATTCCTTCAGTCTTCTGCTACTGCTTTTTTGTTGATAATCCAGTGATCTTTATGGCTAGTTCACACCAGATGCAGTAGGATGCAATTTTGACTGCATTCAAACTGCATAGAATAGTTCACACTATAACAGTGCAGTGAAAAAATAAGACTGCATGTTGAATTTCTCTGCACCACATAAGTGCAAAAAAGTGTTGCAGTGCACATAACAAAGAAGGAAGTCACCTTACAGGACACACATGGATGGAAAAACTGGCATCAACTGCATGTAAGCATGCATGAAAACACACTTCAAAATGTGCATAGAATGCATGCGAAAAAAAGTGCTTGAAAGATGTGTAGTTTCTGGTGTGAATGGGATCATAAATCTACCCTGTTCTTGATGCTGAATCACCCACTGCATATTCCTACAGTGCATCCAGAAAGTATTCACAGCGCTTAACTTTTGCCACATTTTGTTATATTACAGCCTTATTCCAAAATGGATTAAATTCATTTTTTTCCTCAACATTCTACAAACAATACCCCATAATGACAACGTGAAAGAAGTTTGTTTTGAAATCTTTGCAATTCATTAAAAATTAAAAATAAAAGTAAGAATGTAATCCATTTTGGAAAAAGGCTGCAATATAACAAAATGTGGCAAAAGTTGTGGCAAGCGTTAATACTTTCTGGATGCACACCTCTCACATAAGGAAACCCATTTTTAAAAAAATGGAGGTACTAGGAAGTTTCTTAAAGCCACCATTTAGCTGCAACCCTGCCTTGGATGCTTTAAAGTGATCTGTGACATAAAAGTCAGAAAAAGGGGTGTTAGGCTTTACTCACAGCCTTGGCTGACTTCAGAGTATCCATGTTGCTGGATTCACATGTGGATGCAGATAGTTGAAGTTGCTCATCCTGAACAAAAGCAAGCGATTACCTGCCTTTAGGCACAGATGATCTCCCCTGGACACAAGCAGCATGGGTCCATGGGAAACCACTCTCCCTAACCTCATATAACCACCATATGTGCCATTACAACCCCAATTCCCAAAAAGTTGGGATGCTGTGTAAAATCTATATAAAAATAGAATGCAGTGATTTACACATCCCCTAAACTCATATTTTATTCACAATAGAAAACATCAAATGTTTAAACTGAGAAAATGTACCATTTCAAGAAAAATGGTGATTTTGAAATTGATAGCAGCAACAGGTCTCAGAAAATTGGGACAGGGCAACAAAAAGTAAGTGGTACTAACAAGGAAGAGCTGGAAGAACATTTTGCAACTAATCAGGTTAATTGGCAACAAGTCAGAACCATGATTATATAAAATCGGTAACTGAGCACTGGGTGAATAATGCAAAAGCTGCTAGCATATAGAGGTAACCTCAAGAACCCAATAAAAGAATCATAAAACACATAAATATGCAGCGCTAGTAAAATGAACATATATGGAAAACACACTGGATCATATAAAAGATGCTGAGTCCGTTATATGGTGAGATGAATAAAGTGTTCAGTGCAAATATTCAATAAATGTGTGCTGGAGGAAAACTGTGACTCTTGTGATTGTGAAGATAGACAAACATTGCACTAACCAGATAGTGCAATTTAATGCGCATGGAGCATATAAGACCTGCTCCTGGTACTCTGGATGTGTAATACTGCAAGGATAGGTGTCATCAGCATATAGGCCACTAGGTGTCATCCATCCAGGTAGACCCTCTAGCCTCCGAATATGCCAGTCACAGCCACCAGGGGAAGGGTCAACCAGTGCACATCAATGCCACATATCAGTGCCCATCTGAGCTGCCTTTCCGTGTCACCCATCAGTGCCACCTATCAGTGCCAGTCAGTGCCGCCTATCAATGCCATGTATCAGTGCTGCCTTGCAGTGCCCATCAGTGATGCCTGTCAATGCCCATCAGTGCCACCTACCAGTGCCCATCAGTGCCACCTATCAGTGTCCATCAGTGCAGCCTCATTAGCGCACATCAGAGAAAAATCACTTATTTACAAAATTTTCTAACAAAAACTAAAACATTTTTTGTTTTTTTTTTCAAAATTTTCTGTGGTTTTTGGTTTAAGAAAAAATAAAAAACCCAGAGTTGATTAAATACCACCAAAATAAAGCTATGTCACAAAAAATTATAAAAATGTCATATGGGTACAGTGTTGCATGACTGCACAATTGTCAATGTGCGACAGCGCTGAAAGCTGGAAATTGGCCTGGGCAGGAAGGGGGTATAAGTGCCCTGTAGGCTTGTTGTTAAAGGGCATCTTAGACCGTGTCTTTTGAAGTGAACATGGGCAGAGGTTCACCAATCTGTGAAAAGCTGTGCCTAAAAATCATCGAACAATTTCAGAATAATGTTTGTCAACATAAAATTGCAAAGACTTTAAATATATCACCATCTACAGTACATAATATCAAAAGATTCAGAGAATCTTAAGAAATCTCTGTGTGCAAGGGACAAGACTGAAAGGCATTATTGGAATGCCGTAATCTTCGTGCCCTCCGATGATACTGCATTAAAAACAGGCAGGATTCAGTGATGGACCTCACTCTGAACACAGTTCACTGTGCCATGCAAAAATGCAAGTTAAAGCTATATTATGCAAAGAAGAAGCCGTATTTGAATGTGATCCAGAAATTCCACCATTTTCTCTGGTTCAAAGCTCATTTAAAATGCTCTGTTGCAAAGTGAAAAACTGTTCTGTGGTCAGACGAATACAAATTTTAAATTCATTTTGACAAGCATGAGCGCCACGTCCTCCAGAGTAAAGAAGAGAGGGACCTTCTGATTTTTTTTTATCAGCGCTCAGTTGAAAAGTCTGCATCTCTCATGGTATGGTGGTTCAATGGTGCAAATGAAATGGGCAGATTGCACAGCTGGAAAGGCACCATGAATTCTGAGAGCTATATCCAAGTTTTAGAGCAGCATACAGTAAGCTCCCATCCAGACAGCATCTTTTTTCAGGGAAGGCCTTGCATATTTCAGTAGGGCAATGCTAAACCACTTGCTGCGTCTATGACAACAGCATGGCTTCTTAGTAGAAGAGTTTGGGTGTATAAGTGGCCTGTCTCCAGTCCAGACCTTTCGCCAATTAAAAATATTTGGCGCATCTTGAAACGAAAAATACGACAAAGACTGTTGAGAAGTTAGAATCCTACAGTATATCATGCAAGAATGAGACAACATTCCTCTACCAAAACTCCAGCAACTGGTTTCCTAGATGTTTATAGAGTGTTGTTAACCACTTAACATCTGAAAGGTGTTACCCCCTTCATGACCAGAGAATGTTTTTGCTATTCAGCACTTTGCTACTTTACTTGGCAATTGATCGGTCATGCAACGCTGTACACAAATGAAATTGTATGTATTTTTTTCACACAAATAGAGCTTTCTTGTGGTATTTGATCACCACTGTTTTTTTTTTTTTTTTTTTTTAATTATATAAACAAAAAATACCGAAATGTGAAAAAAAAAAAAAATTCTACTTTTTGTTTTAAAACATATCCAATTAAAAAAAATCTAATTTCTTTATAAATTTAGGCCAAAATGTATTCTGCTACGTCTTTGGTAAAAAAAAAAAAATCCCAATAAGTGTATATTAATTGGTTTGTCTGAAAAGTTATAGCATCTACATACTATGGTATATACAGTATATTTACGCAGCTATGATGCTATACTGGTATTGGCAGTGATCAGCAAATTATAGTGAGACTGTGATAGTGGGGTGGACAATCTATCACTAGCTGACACTGGCTGGGAGGTACACTAACTGACACTGACCTCAATAGTGACACTAATACAGTGATCATTGCTAATATCGTACACTGCACTAAAGAGGAAATAAAAAAAAAAATAAAAAAAAACTACTTGTCCAGGGACTAAATCTGGTTCAAATCTACTTGTCCCTCATAACAATCTATTTGTCCTGATAAAAAATGTAACCAAAACCGTATTTTAAATCTGAGGTGCTTTTAGGAATGTCTGGGGCTTTTAAAAATGAAATGGGCTTTATGCCAACCTAAACTTGTAGTATTTATTTATTTATTACAGGTACTTATTTAGCGCCATCAATTTATGCAGCGCTTTACTTATATATTGTACATTCATATAAATCCCTAACCCTCAAGGGGTGTACAATCTAAGGTCCCTATTTAGACAGGATCCAAACGGAGTACCCGGAGGAAACCTGTCAGGGCTCCAGGGTATGACCAGAGGTATGTGACTGACGCAGGGAAACGCAGGCTTCAGATAAGTTATAAACAATATAATTTATTAAAGACTAACAATACAAACATAAACGCAGTGCAATACTAAAACATAACACAGTGCAAACGAACCAAACCAAACCACCCACAGATAACAGTACATATAATGCAAGCGTCGTCAGGCAGGCCGGGTCAATAACAATCGGGCAGGTAGGTACAGGGGGTCAGGCAGAGAATGGTCGGGGTCACAAGCCAGGGATAAAACAGGAGAAGTCAGCAGAGGTCCGGATCAGGCAGGGTCAGCAACGAATCGGACAGGAACAGGAACAGGGATTCAGGAACAAGATACAGGGCCCAGGAAAAACACACACCAAGGCCGAGACTGCAGGTCTGGCCATCCCTTAAATACACCTGCATGATCAACTTCAGGTGTTTGGCTGGCTGCAGGGTTGAGTCTCTGATTGCCGGGAGCACCCGCTGGCCAGCCCTGGTACTGCAGCCCACAAGGCAGGTGGGTCCCACCATTACTGGCAAGTCCATTCCTGACAGTACCCCCCCCTCAAGGAGCGGCCTCAGGACGCTCCAAACAGTCCTAGCTGGGCAAAATGTTCCACCGCCCGGGTCTGGTAACTGGCACATCGGGCAGGACTCCGGGCAGGACTCCGGGCAGCGGCACACCGGGCAGAGGCACATCGAGCTGGACTCCGGGCAGCGGCACATCGGGCAGGACTCCGGGCAGCGGCACATCGGGCAGGACTCCGGGCAGCGGCACATCGGGCAGGACTCTGGGCAGGACTCCGGGCAGAGGCACATCGAGCTGGACTCCGGGCAGGACTCCGGGCAGAGGCACATCGAGCTGGACACCGGATCACCAGGCGGAGCAGCAGGCACCGGGCCACCAGGCGGAGCAGCGGGTGCCGGGCCCCCAGGCGAAGCGACAGGCATCGGGCCCCCAGGCGGGGCGGCGGGCACCGGGCCCCCAGGCGGGGCGACGGGCATCGGGCCCCCAGGCGGGGCGACGGGCATCGGGCCCCCAGGCGGGGAGACGGGCATCGGGCCCCCAGGCGGGGCGACGGGCATCGGGCCCCCAGGCGGAGCGGCGGGCACCGGGTCATCAGGCACGACAACGGGCATCGGGTCACCAGGCATCAGGTCATTTGGCTCGCCAGTGGGCACCGCGTCATCTGGCAAGGCAGTGGGCACCGAGTCACCAGGCACGACAGTGGGCTCCAAGTCAACTGGCATGACCGCGGGCACTGGGTCAGACATTTGATCGTCTGGCTGGACAGCGGGCATCGGGTCACCAGGCATCACAGCGGGCACTGGGTCATCAGGCATTGGATTGTCTGGCTCGACAGTGGGCATCGGGTCACCAGGTATGACAGTGGGCTCCGAGTCACCAGGCATGACCGCGGGCACTGGGTCAGACATTGGATCGTCTGGCTCGACAGCGGGCATCGGGTCACCAGGCATCAGGTCATTTGGCTCGACAGCGGGCACCGCGTCATCTGGCAAGGCAGTGGGCACCGAGTCACCAGGCACAACAGTGGACTCTGAGTCAATTGGCACGACAGCGGGCACCGGGTCATCTGGCGCTGGATCATCTGGCTCAACAGCGGGCATCGGGTCACCAGGCATGACAGCAGGCACTGGGTCATCAGGTACCGGATCGTCTGGATCGACAGCAGGCACCGGGTCATCTGGCGCTGGATCGTCTGGCTCGACAGCGGGCATCGGGTCACCAGGTTTGACCGCGGGCACTGGGTCATCAGGCATTGGATCGTCTGGCACGACAGCGGGCATCGGGTCACCAGGCATGACAGTGGGCACCAGCTCATCAGGTACCGGATCGTCTGGCTCAACAGCGGGCACTGGGTCATCAGGCGTGATAGGATCATCAGGCTGGATCGGATCATCAGGATGGATCAGTTCATCAGGCTGGGTACAGACATCAGGCTGGGTACAGACATCAGGCTGGGTACAGACATCAGGCTGAAGTGCGGGTGCCGAGGCACCAGGCTGAACCACGGAAGGCAGGTTCTCAGACGGCAGGCTCACCGGTTTGGATACTGGCAGGATGGTACTGGTTGGAAAGAATTTTCGCTTTTTTCTGGTTTTAACTGCTGGGGCACTGCAAGTAAACGCAGGTCTGCAAACGAATGGAGCAGCTGAGGACAGAGAAGAGCTGGAAGATGGAACAGAGGAGGGAGCAGTTGCTACAGAGGACTTCTTTACAGGGTTAAAGAAAGGATAGGTGCAGCGAGTGGGAGCAGAGGACTGGTATGTGGTAGTTAGAGTATACTGGGCAGTCACTGGGGGTGCTGTCGGGGATGCAGGAAGAGTGCCTTGAGCGGAGGAATGATGTTGTAAGCTGACTGAGGCTGGATGCAACAAGTCTGACCATGTCTGCAGTATGGGTTGAACAAAGCTCAGTTTACACAAAGCCTGTCTGGTCAATGACTGCACTGCGTTTATACAGTCTCTTAGTACCTGTGGTGAACATGCAGAATAACGCTCCAGAAAGTAATCCACATCATCCTCTAATAACCATACCAGGAACTCTACCTGGTCGGCACTAAATGGCGGCAAAAATTCATCCCTGCATTCGGAGGAACCAGATGAAACCAACTCAGCACAAACCTGAATCAATGGCTGCACCTCAGAGAATTCTGTGCCCTGATCTACTAGAACATGAGCGATCCGTATACATTCTAGCAGTTCATCCCTGGGATACTCCTTCAGAGTTTGATAAGCATACTCTCTGTCATCAAACACTAGCAGAGATAAATACACCACCTCATCAAGATCCATCCTTCCCAGCAACAATAAGCCAAGATGGCTTCCCTGTGCAGCCACTTCTGGTCAGGATTGGCCTTGGTGTAATGTCAGGGCTCCAGGGTATGACCAGAGGTATGTGACTGATGCAGGGAAACGCAGGCTTCAGATAAGTTATAAACAATATAATTTATTAAAGACTAACAATACAAACATAAACGCAGTGCAATACTAAAACATAACACAGTGCAAACGAACCAAACCAAACCACCCACAGATAACAGTAGATATAATGCAAGCGTCATCAGGCAGGCCGGGTCAATAACAATCGGGCAGGTAGGTACAGGGGGTCAGGCAGAGAATGGTCGGGGTCACAAGCCAGGGATAAAACAGGAGAAGTCAGCAGAGGTCCGGATCAGGCAGGGTCAGCAACGAATCAGACAGAGACAGGAACAGGAACAGGGATGCAGGAACAAGATACAGGGCCCAGGAAAAACACACACCAAGGCCGAGACTGCAGGTCTGGCCATCCCTTAACCGTTTCAATACCGTGCAATTTTACACCTTCCTGCCCAGGCCATTTTTCAGGTTTCAGCGCTCTCACAATTTGAATGACAATTGCGCGGTCATACAACACTGTACCCAAAGTAAAATTTTATCATTTTCTTCACACAACTAGAGCTTTTTTTTGGTGGTATTTAATCACCGCTGGGGTTTTTATTTTTTGCTAAATTAACAAAAAAAGACCAAAAATTTTGAAAAAAACCCACATTTTTCTTTGTTTCTGTTATAAAAGTTAACAAATAAATAATTGTTCTTCATAAATTTAGGCCGAGATGTATTCTACTACATGTCTTTGGTGAAAATAACCCAAATTAGGATGTATTTTTTAGTTTGTAGGAAAGTTATAGAGTTCACAAACTATGGTATAGATCTGAATATTGATCAATCCTGAAGTACTGACAGCTAATCTAATTTCTTGAGGTCCAAGAATGTCAGAATATTACAGATATCCCCAAATGACCCCTTTTTGCAGAGTAGACAGTCCGACGTACTTCATAAGAGGCATGGCGAGTTTTTTGAAGTTGTATTTTTTTGTCATAATTTTTCGGAAAATGAAAAAATTAAAAAAATTATTTTCACTATTTTTTTTTTTTTTACATACTGTCACCAGTGCAGTACAGCATCACCATATAACTGGCATGGTGGTGAACAGGGACACTGACTGGTGACAGTATGGAAAAAAAAAAATATATATATATATATATTTTTTTTTTATTATTATATTTAATTTTTTATTAAATTTTTTTTTTTTTTTTTTTTAAGATTTTTTTTCATATTTTACTATGACCAAAGTAGTACAATGTTACCATAGTAACATTGTACTACTTTGGGGAAGTGATCAGTATTTTTTTTTTATTTTTTTTTACACAATTTGCTTATAGCAAAGAATTACTTTGCTATAAGCAAGCATTTACCTGAATGAAATCGATTCATTCAGCTTTTTTTTTTTTTTGTTTTTTTTTTTTTTTGTGCTTAGCTGTGATTTGGTCACAGCTAATCACATGACATGTGCATGTGATTAGCTGTGACCATTCACAGCTAGGCACTAGTATACAATGGATGGCATCATGAATGAAGCCATCCATTGTATACAACTGTCATGTGACCTGCTGTGATTGGTCACAGCAGGTCACATGGTACCAGAAACGGGAGCCGGTACTTGGATCTGTCATCGGCCGTGTCCGAGGTGCACGGCCGGTGACAGATCGCACTGCTGCGCCGCTCTGCATTAGCGCAAACGGCGCATGTGCAGGAGCACGCCAAATGGCGTGCACCCGGAATGGAGAGACACTTCTGAAGCCGCCAAACGGCCATTGCCCGGGCGGCTAATGGTTAAATACTCCTGCATGATCAACTTCAGGTGTTTGGCTGGCTGCAGGGTTGAGTCTCTGATTGCCGGGAGCACCCTCTGGCCAGCCCTGGTACTGCAGCCCACAAGGCAGGTGGGTCCCACCATTACTGGCAAGTCCATTCCTGACAAAACCCATGCAGGCACAGGCAGAACATGCAAACTCCAGCTAGATGGTGCCGTGGTTGGGATTCGAACCAACAACCCTAGTACTGCCAGGCAGAAGTGCTAACCATTTAGCCACTGTGCTGCCCCATTATTTTTAACATTGGGCTGTTTATTTCCTACTCACCTCCCTGCCTGTCTCCAGCACCACAGGGACTAGCAGGGAAGGGAAAGACCTTGCAGTGTGACAAGCACCGATTTGGCAGCTCCTCAGGTGTTGGGCTTTGTTAACACTCAGCAGAAGCGCATTTGCTGAGTGAGGGGCCGGCCCCAAAGAGAAAAAAAACTTTATTCCATCAAGTTACCCTCGCACACAGAAGCACTTGGGTGCTCAGTACAAGCACGTGCTGAACAGCCAAATCAAACTCCAGTGTGTGCTCCATTAAAGGATAAGTTCGCCTTTAAAAAAATAAAATACAAAATGCACATTTTTTTGCAGGTAAAAAAATATGCATTTACTACTTTCTTTTGGAAAGCATTGCACCAGTGATCAACAGATTGTGGGTGTAATGCATGTGTCAGAGCCTGGGATCGAAACTGGTCCTTCTGCAGTGGGAGGCAATGTCTCTTCTCACTGAGCTATCTGGAATGCTGGACAGCTCCGTTGACAATTCTTGGATAATCCTGCCTTGTGCCTTGATTTCTCTTGAACCTTGAACTCCTTGCTCCTCCCATGAACTTCCTTATAAAAGCCATGTCTCTGCACTTCCTCCTTGCCAGATTATTGTGCCTTACCAGCCAATATCCCGCTTACTGTTCCTGCTGCTGTCTTCATCTACGTTACCGACCTTTGGCTTGCTACTGACTACGATTCTGCCTCATCCTATCTACTACCATTGGTGACCGACCCTTGGCTTGTGACTGACTCAGCTTCTGTTTGATCCCTGAACTGTTTGATCCGCTTTTGGTTTCCAGCCTACTCATTCCCTGGTGGGGTGATCCTGAGATCTGCGACCTGGCATTCACATGCAGCCAAATCCATCTCCACCATTAGGAGCTCTGGGGAAGACCGGTGGATGCTTAGACCCTGCACCTCAGGTGAGCCTGCGTCATTCCCAGTGTGGGCCGCTGGTGTACCAATCCTGCTGGTTTCAGGTAAGCCTTACAACTGCTGTAGCAACTGGTCTCTGAACCTGACCTTATATCGTGACAGAATAATCTGGCCCAAAACATGGAGGCCGCTATAGCAAATGCCATGGCTCCTGTCAGGCAGCAAATTTCAGAGCTGCAAGAGTTTGGTGTTACCTACCAAGAAAAAGTTTCTGAATTGCAAGGTATAGTAGAAAGGCAACAGGGAGAGATTCAGGCTCTGCAGAGACAACTGCTGAACCGAGATGATCCTAGCTCACATATGCCCCAACCATCTAAGTTTAATGGAGACCGCCGCCACTACAGGGGTTTCCTTAATCAATGTTGTGTATATTTCCAAATGTACCCTGCTGCGTTTCCTTCAGAGAAAAAGAAGGTAATGTTTATTGGGCTTCTGACTGGGGAAGCTCTAGCTTGGGCCTCCCCTTATATAGAGCAGAACCATAGCATTTTGAAAAATTTTGATACCTTTTTGACCGCAATTAATCAGGTTTTTGATGATCCCAACCGTTGTGCTACTGCTGAAGCAAAATTGCATAGTCTGCGACAGGGTAGACGCTCTGTCACTGAATATACAGCCCAATTCAGAAGTTGGATGGCAGATACCACTTGGAACCCTGCAGCACAAAAGAGCCAGTTCCGCCAAGGGCTTTCTGAACAGGTGAAGGATGAGCTCGCCAGAGTAGATATTCCTAATGATCTTGAGGAATTTATCCAATTGTGTATCCGAATCGATCAAAGGCTTACAGAAAGGAGGAAGGAGAAGTTGGGAATGTTTGGAAGTAATAGGGGCATGCATCTCTCTGCTAGTCCATTTGTTCAGCAGGATTCAAGAGTCTCTCTGGGTTCTAACACTCCTGAGCCTATGCAGGTTGATGCGATCAAGAGATCCATTTCCATCGAGGAGAAAGAGAGAAGACGTTCAGAGAACTTATGTCTTTATTGTGGGGATTCTGGTCATTTATGCAATTAATTGTCCTAACAAGGTCAAAAGAACTATTGCTGTGACTGATGTGATTGAGCCTGAACACAAACTCTATAAGCCAGTATGTCTCCCCACTGATTCCTGAAGAGAATAAAGTGAACTCACTACTTTCTCACTTTGTTATCCCTATTAAACTTGTATCTGAGGGCCGTAAAATCTCCTGCTCAGCTCTGCTGGACTCCGGGGTGGGGGGGAACTTTATGGATATAGAGTTTGCCAACAGCAATAATATTCAAGCAAGAGACACATTTACCCCTGTTTGATATGGAGACAGTTGATGGGTCACCCTTATCTTCAGGACCTGTTACCCATAAAATGGTTCCCCTGATTCTGTTGTTTGAGGCTGACCATTGTGAGACCATCAGCTTTCAGCTGATTACATCACCCAAGTTTCCCATCATCCTGGGCATTCCTTGGTTCTCCACTCACAATCCTGCCATTAACTGAGGAGCACGAACTATAGATTTTACATCCTCCCACTGTAAAAAATATTGCAAAAAACCTTGCCAACCAAGTCCGTCACCAACCAAGGAGGCGCTAAGTGATATAGTGGCTATCCAGTCATATGACAATTTGCCCCCACATTACCATGAGTTCCGGGATGTCTGTGACAAGAAAAATGCAGATAAATTGCCCCCTCTTCGCCCATATGATTGCCCCATTGAGCTGCTCCCAGGGGCAGAAATACCTTTTGGCCGCCTGTTCAATCTGTCAGAACCTGAACTAAAAGTACTCAGGGAGTGGATCGATGATAATTTGGGAAAAGGCTTTATTAGACACTCAACTTCTCCTGCGGGGGCAGCCCTGTTCTTCGTTAAAAAGAAAGACTCCACCTTGCGTCCATGCATTGACTACCGAGACATGAATAAAATCACTATTAAAAACCGCTATCCATTACCCTTAATCTCGGAAATGTTGGAAAGACTTCGTTCTGCCAAGATCTTTACCAACCTTGATCTACGAGGGGCATATAACCTTGTCCGCATTCGTCAAGGAGATGAATGGAAGACTGCCTTCAGAACCAGGTATGGGCATTTTGAATCCTTGGTGATGCCGTTTGGACTCTGCAATGCCCCTGCAACATTTCAACATTTTATCAACGATGTCTTTCGTGATCTGTTGGACCAATTTGTAATTGCCTATCTGGATGATATCCTTATCTTTTCTGATAATTGGGCAGAGCACCGCAAACATGTTTGCACAGTTTTCGAAAGATTAAGGAAAAATAGACTTTACATTAAATTGGAGAAATGTGAGTTTGAACAAACCCAGATACAGTTCTTAGGCTATATCATTTCTCCGGAGGGAGTGAGCATGGACCCCGAGAAGGTCAAAGCAGTGGTAGATTGGTCAGCACCCAGAAATGTTAAGGAAATTCAACGTTTTGTCGGGTTTGCCAACTTCTACAGAAAATTTATAAGAAACTTCTCTAGAGTGATAGCTCCAATCACACAACTTACAAAGAAAGGGGTACCCTTTGTGTGGACCTCTGAGGCACAAGCTGCGTTTGAAAAGCTGAAGACTCTTTTCACTTCCGCACCAATCTTGGTACATCCCGATCCTGAACTACCCTTTATAGTGGAAGTGGATGCTTCCAATTCTGCCGTGGGAGCGATCCTGCTCAGCGAAGTGATGAAAAGATGCAGCTTCATCCTTGTGCCTATTTTTCCCGTTTGATGTCTCCAGCCGAAAGAAATTATGACATTGGGAATAAAGAGCTACTGGCAATTAAGGAAGCCTTTTCGGAATGGAGGCATCTGCTAGAAGGGGCTAATCACCCTGTAACTGTTCTCAATGACCATAAGAATCTGGAATTTGTTCGCTCGGCCAAGAGAGTGTCTTCTAGACAAGCACGTTGGTCGCTATTCTTTTCCAGATTCAATTTTATCATTTCATATCGACCTGTATCGAGGAATGGCAAGGCCGATGCCTTATCAAGGATGCTGTCTGAGCCTCCCCAGGAGGGTAATTCTGAATGTTCGATCCTAACCCAAAAGAACTTTCTGGGGCCACAAGTACAAAGACATTCTTGAGTCTTCTCAAAGAGGGGTATGAGAACGACCCACTTCTCAGTGATCCTCCTAGAGACATTAACCTTGAGTACAAGAATGGGTTTTGGACTCTAGAGCATCGTCTCTATGTACCTGAGTCGGCTCGGGTGGAAGTCCTCAAATTAATGCATGACTCCAAACTGGCGGGACACTTTGGGATGTCAAAAACAGAGGATCTTCTGGCACGTTCCTTCTGGTGGCCTCTTGTTTGACATGCGCACGTCATAAGACACCCCGAGCTTCTCCTTTTGGGGTTGCTCCAACTACTTCCTGTTCCATCAAGGCATTGGCGGTCAATTTCTATGGACTTTATAGTCGAATTACCTCCTTCAAAAGAAATGACTACGATCTTGGTCGTTGTCGACCGCCTTACTAAAATGGCTCATTTCATACCGGTTAAGGGGGTACCGTCTGCTGAACAAACTGCGGAGTTGATGGTTCGAGATGTTTTTAAATTACATGGAATCCCTGATGATGTGGTATCTAATAGAGGAGTACAATTTACTTCAAAATTTTGGAAAAGCTTTTGTTCAGCTTTAGGGGTAACCGTTAACCTGTCCTCTGCTTTTCATCCACTATCTAATGGTCAGACTGAGAGGACCAATCAAACTTTGGAACAGTACCTTCGGTACTTCATCAGTTATCTTCAGGATGACTGGGTGGACTATCTACCAACGGCAGAGTTTGCCTATAACAATGCTAAACATAGCTCCACTTCCCAAAGCCCCTTTTTTCCTCAATATTGGGTATCATCCAGTTTTTATCCCGGATCTCCCTATCACAACTCAAATTCCTGCTGTTGCCAACAGATTAACTACATTGCAGAAGATTCAGGTGAAGTTGATCGAGACCTTGGGGAAGGCTCAGGAAAATTATAAAAGGTCTGTCGACAGTCATCGCAGATCACTTCTTATCTTTCATGTGGGTGACAAGGTTTGGCTATCTACCAAAAATCTGAAGGTTCATGTTCCAGCTGCAAAGTTGGGCCAAAAGTTTGTGGGACCTTTCCAGATTTCTGCTCAGATCAACCCAGTCACCTTTTGCTTAAAACTTCCTGACAGTATGAAGATTCACCCTGTGTTTCATGTATCACTTTTCAAAAAAATTTCATGAAAATCCTTTCTCTTGCAGATTTCTTCCTTCTCCTCCACCTGTTGAGGTACAGGGTGAAGAAGAATATGTGGTAGAGAAGATTCTTGATTCTAGGATGTTTAGAGGAAAATTGCAGTATCTTGTCCAATGGGAAGGATATGGGCAAGAGGAAAATTCTTGGGAGCCTGAAGTAAACGTTCATGCTCCTAGATTGACAAGAGAATTTCATCAGAGGTTTCCTCACAAGCCTGGTCCTAAGACGTCCAGGGGCATCCTGTGAGGAGGGGAGTACTGTCAGAGCCTGGGATCTAACCTGGTCCTTCTGCAGTGGGAGGCAATGTCTCTTCTCACTGAGCTATCTGGAATGCTGGACAGCTCCGTTGACAATTCTTGGATAATCCTGCCTTGTGCCTTGATTTCTCTTGAACCTTGAACTCCTTGCTCCTCCCATGAACTTCCTTATAAAAGCCATGTCCATGCACTTCCTCCTTGCCAGATTATTGTGCCTTACCAGCCAATATCCCGCTTACTGTTCCTGCTGCTGTCTTCATCTACGTTACCGACCTTTGGCTTGCTACTGACTACGATTCTGCCTCATCCTATCTACTACCATTGGTGACTGACCCTTGGCTTGTGACTGACTCCGCTTCTGTTTGATCCCTGAACTGTTTGATCCGCTTTTGGTTTCCAGCCTACTCATTCCCTGGTGGGGTGATCCTGAGATCTGCGACCTGGCATTCACATGCAGCCAAATCCATCTCCACCATTAGGAGCTCTGGGGAAGACCAGTGGATGCTTAGACCCTGCACCTCAGGTGAGCCTGCGTCATTCCCAGTGTGGGCCGCTGGTGTACCAATCCTGCTGGTTTCAGGTAAGCCTTACAACTGCTGTAGCAACTGGTCTCTGAACCTGACCTTATATCGTGACAGCATGGCTCCTGCAGACTTTCAGTTTAGCGCTAAACACTAAATATGTAATCTAAATCTCGTCAATCGATTAAAAGAAAAATAAGAAAATGCAGTCTCTTTAAAATAATGCAATATGAGAAAGTTAATAACATGTGCTCCGTACATAGGTATAATGTAATAAGGATAATAAGGATAAGCGTGCGTGGAGGGTTACTTCCAGTGGCAGGTGTTCAAATATGAATGAAATGCGCACTCACCAGAAGTGCGTGTAAAAACGCATTTGAGATATAACCTATTTCAATAGGTATGATTCAGGTCATCCACCTCCCAGATCAGGTCAGGCCAGGTCAGGATACTCCCAGTCACATCTGCATGCAGCACTCAGGGATCCTTGATGCGTATCACCTTAGGGGCTCACCCTTAGTGCGGTCTCTGTGAATGCCCCTCACAAAATAGGGACCAATAAAGGAGACCACATAGTGTGATACCGTAGGGAACTTTATTCCAACAAATAGGAAGTGCAAATGACAAAAGAAGGAAACAGAACACTGACCATGTATTAAGGATTTTGGGATGGCCACCTGCAGTGGCTAGACGTCCAGTTGTTGTAGCCCCCTTGATGCGTTTCGTGCGATGCACGTAGTCGTAGGGTCTAGGGCTTACAGCAGAAGACGTCTTGCTCTTTGTATTTATACTGAATAAATGGCAATCGCGCTTGTTGCGCCCGCCATTTTGCCGAATACCGGCCCATGCGCAGTACGTCGGCTCCATTTTTCCGTGGATCGTGAGGGTCATAGCTACTTCCTCAATCCTCGGTGTATGCGCGCGCATCCCCGCGCCATATTGTTGGCGGTATACGGACAAGGAGGGGGAGATGCAGGTATGAACCTGCAGAGCATTCCCCAAAGCAGGATATACCATTAACGCCCATACTACTTATGGTAGTCTTCCCTCAGGGACAATGGGATAATGTGTATATTTGAAGACTACCCTCTATACACATATATATGACCCTTAATTGTGGTCATGTAGATATATGTGTAAAAAAAACGGGGGAAATAGTATAAATGATTAATAATATTTCCCTTTGTGACATCAGATGGTGGATGCCAATTAGACCCCCACTATAAATAGTATAAATATAAAATGAGTCAGATGTATATTAAAAACATTATACAAGCATATATGAAAATAAAATATATATATATATATATATATATATATATATATATAAACACTGTCAGAATACAGATGAGATATAAATAAATTTCAATAATAAAAATTGGTAATTATGATTATAGTATGTTTCCATGGGTAATAGTGTAAATAGACACAAAGTAAACCATATCTATAGAAAAAGATCATGTTATCCATTAATGTATTTGAAATTAATATAATAAATATCAAATTAAAATATGCCAAACCTGTATGAAATATGTTATATATATTAATCGATAGTAGAATAGCTGAATAAAAATATCTGGACAGCTGGATAAGGATAATATATGAATATCGTAAAACACTATCCAGTTAGACCAATAATACCCAATGGTGGTAATAATACGGCTAATGCTTCCAAAGAGACAAGCAGATAAAGGCGAGTGGATATAGTCTAACTATTGTCTATGAAGCAGTTCAAATCGAAGTCAATGTTAAGCCCTTTAGGGTATAGAGAGTCTAGTTCATATATCCATTTAGACTCGAGTTGCGATACTGCTCGCCTTTTATTTGATCCTCTCCAGTGAGTGTTAATGACTCCAATCCCCATAAACCTAAGTGAGGATGGGTCCTTATTGTGATGTATTTTTCAATAATGTGATAAAGAGTGTTCCTTGTAGCCTTTTTTGGTGTTATTGACATGTTCTCTTAGTCCAGGCATGTCCAAAGTCCGGCCCGCGGGCCATTTACGGCCCTCCAACACCCCTCCCTGCTCTGTGTAATGTGGCCCTCCCACGGCCCTCCCTTCTATGGCAGACAGTCTTCTGCTTGAGAGCAGAGGGCAGTGCGCATGCCTGACTGCGGAGCGTTCTCCCTGGTCTGTGTAAATGCGGCTGTCGCACGGCCCTCCCTTCTGTGGCAGACAGTCTTCTGCTTGAGAGCAGTGCGCATGCGTGACTGCGCCGCGCTGGGAGCGACAGAGGGCGGTGACGTCAGGGCCGGGCTTCCAGCGTGAAGTGTGTTTCTCTTCCCCTCCCGGCTGCTGAGCAGAGACTTCAGCTCCAGCTACCTTTTTCACCCTTCACATTAGTGCAGGTACGTTTTTTTAAAATTTATTTTCAATACATTGTGAAAACTCAGCTGTCAGTTGATCTTAATGTTATGAAATGAAAAGTATGTCGTTTGCAATTAACTTGGCATAAAATAACTTACCGTGGAATTAAAGCAGAAACTTTTCTGTGTGAAGTTACTGCATCGGCAGATTATGCATTTTCTGCAAGGATGGAAGCCTGTTAAATCTGAAAATAATGTGATGTTTTTAGGGGGATCCGTAATATTTGGAGCTATTCTGTTTCTCAATGAGGAAGCCTTCCTGAATGTTATTTCAGGTTTATCTGGTAATAGAAGGTTTAGAACTGGATCAGATTTTAAAATTTTCCAGTTATTTTTGATAATATGGGTGATAGCCTTATGTTGGATGGAATAACCAGTGACGAAAGGGCAAAGCTTTTTTGCTCTTGATATAGCATCATTCTTCAACATATCTTCTCTATTATATTTGCCTATGTTATCCATCACTGAATCAAGTGTAGGTGCGTCATAGCCTTTTTCTAAAAACTTATCTTTAATGGTTGATGCCTGTTTTTGGTATGTGGTGATTTCGGTGCAGTTTCTTCTAATCCTAGAAAATTGACCTTACAAATAAGGGGCGTCGCCATGGGGGCGAAATTTGCCCCCAGCCTGGCAAACCTTTTTATGACCAGATGGGAGGAGGATGTCAACTATGCCAGAGATTGGCCAGAACTCCATTAATACAAAAGATATATATAGATGACATCCTCCTCATATGGAAGGGGGAAGAACAAGCGCTTTTAAACTTTTTTACTACTCTCAATTTTAATTCACAGAACATAGAACTCACTTTTAATTACAGTAAGAGTAAGATTAATTTTTTGGACTTAACCCTTATTAATCTAGATGGAAAGATCAACACAGAAACACATTTTAAACAGACAGACAGGGATAGTTTTATTCCAATAGACAGCTGTCACCACCCCGTATGGTTGCGGAATATACCCAAAGGTCAATTTTCTAGGATTAGAAGAAACTGCACCGAAATCAACACATACCAAAAACAGGCATCAACCATTAAAGATAAGTTTTTAGAAAAAGGCTATGACGCACCTACACTTGATTCAGTGATGGATAACATAGGCAAATATAATAGAGAAGATACAGTTGCAAGAAAAAGTATGTGAACCCCTTGGGATTACGTGGAGTTTTGCATGAATTGGGCATAAAATGTGCTCTGAACGTCATCTAAGTCACAACAATAGAAGAACACAGTCTGCTGAACATAATACTACACAAACATTAGATGTTGCCATGGTTTAATTGCACATAACATGTAAACATTCACAGTGCAGGGAGGAAAAAGTATTTGAACCTTTGGACTTAATAACTGGTTAACCCTCCTTTGGCAGCAATAACCTCAACCAAACATTTCCTGTAGTTGCAGATCAGACCTGCACAACGATTTGGAGTAATTTTGGACCACTCCTCTTCACAAAACTGTTTCAGTGTAGTAATATTCTTGGGATGTCTAATGTGAATCGCTCTCTTAAGGTCATGCCACAGCATTTCAATCGGGTTGAGGTCAGGACTCTGACTGGGCCACTCCAGAAGGCATATTCTGTGCTGTTGCCGCCATTGTTTTGTTGAATTACTTGTATGCTTTGGGTCATTGTCCTGTTGCATCACCCATCCTCTGCGGAGCTTCAGTTGGCGGACAGATGGTCGTACGTTTTCCTGCAAAATGTCTTGATAAACTCTGGAATTCATTTTCCCATCAATGACAACAATCCGTCCAGGCCCTGAGGCAGCAAAGCAGCCCCAAACCATGATGCTCCCTCCGCCATATTTTACAGTGGGGATGAGGTTTTGATGTTGGTGTGCTGTGCCTTTTTTTCTCCACACATAGTGTTGTGTGTTCTTCCCAAACAACTCAATCTTGGTTTCATCTGTCCACAGTATATTTTGCCAGTAGTGCTGTGGAACATCCAGGTGCTCTTTTGCAAACTTCAAACGTGCTGCAATATTCTTTTTGGACAGCAATGGCTTCCTCCGTGGTGTCCTCCCATGTACTCCATTCTTGTTTAATGTTTTCCTTATTGTAGGTGTGTCAACAAAAATGTTAGCATGTGCCAGAGATTTCTGTAGGTCTTTAGCTGACACTCTGGGATTCTTCTTTACCTCATGCAGCATTCTGCGCTGTGCTCTTGCAGTCATTTTTACAGGACGACCATGCCCAGGGAGAGTAGCAACAGTGCTAAACTTTCTCCATTTGTAGACAGTCTGTCTTACAATAGACACATGAACATCAAGGCTTTTGGAGATACTTTTGTAACCCTTTCCAGCTTCATGCAAGTCAACAATTCTTGATCGTAGGTCTTCTGAGAGCTCTTTTCTGCGTGGCATGGTTCACATCAGACAATGCTTCTTGAAACCAGTAAACCCAAAACAGGTGTGTGTTTTTTAAGGGCACGACAGCTGTCAGCAACACATCCAATATCATCACACTGATTGGAGTCAAGGTTGGCTCACTCCTGGCTCCAATTGGCTCTGGGAGAAGTCATTAAGCTAGGGCCTCACATACTTTTTCCTCCCTGCACTGTGAATGTTTACATGTTATGTGCAATTAAACCATGGCAACATCTAATGTTTGTGTAGTATTATGTTCAGCAGACTGTGTTCTTCTATTGTTGTGACTTAGATGACGTTTAGAGCACATTTTATGCCCAATTCATGCAAAACTCCACGTAATCCCAAGGGGTTCACATACTTTTTCTTGCAACTGTATGTTGAAGAATGATGCTATATCAAGACCAAAAAAGGTTTGCCCTTTCGTCACTGGTTATTCCATCCAACATAAAGCTATCACCCGTATTATCAAAAATAACTGGAAAATTTTAAAATCTGATCCAGTTCTAACCTTCTATTACCAGATAAACCTGAAATAACATTCAGGAAGGCTTCCTCATTGAGAAACAGAATAGCTCCAAATATTATGGATCCCCCTAAAAACATCACATTATTTTCGGATTTAAAAGGCTTCCATTCTTGCAGAAAATGCATAATCTGCCGATGTAGTAACTTCACACAGAAAAGTTTCTGCTTTAATTCCACGGTAAGAGGGACCTCTTACAACATTGATGACTTTATTACATGCACTAATAAAAATGTCGTCTATCTACTTCAATGCCCCTGTAGGATGCAATATGTGGGACGCACCACTAGGCGGCTAAAGGATCGACTAAGAGAACATGTCAATAACATCAAAAAAGGCTACAAGGAACACTCTTTATCACATCATTATAAAATACATCACAATAAGGACCCATCCTCACTTAGGTTTATGGGGACTGGAGTCATTAACACTCACTGGAAAGGATCAAATAAAAGGCGAGCAGTATCGCAACTCGAGTCTAAATGGATATATGAACTAGACTCTCTATACCCTAAAGGGCTTAACATTGACTTTGATTTGAACTGCTTCATAGACAATAGTTAGACTATATCTACTCGCCTTTATCTGCTTGTCTCTTTGGATGCATTAGCCGGATTGTTACCACCATTGGGTATTATTGGTCTAACTGGATAGTGTTTTACGATATTCATATATTATCCTTATCCAGCTGTCCAGATATTTTTATTCAGCTATTCTACTATCGATTAATATATATAACATATTTCATACATGTTTGGCATAATTTTAATTTGATATTTATTATATTAATTTCAAATACATTAATGGATAACATGATCTTTTTCTATAGATATGGTTTACTTTGTGTCTATTTACACTATTACCCATGGAAACATACTATAATCATAATTACCAATTTTTATTATTGAAATTTATTTATATCTCATCTGTATTCTGACAGTGTTTATTTATTTATTTTTTTTCATATATGCTTGTATAATGTTTTTAATATACATCTGACTCATTTTATATTTATACTATTTATAGTGGGGGTCTAATTGGCATCCACCATCTGATGTCACAAAGGGAAATATTATTAATCATTTATACTATTTCCCCCGTTTTTTTTACACATATATCTACATGACCACAATTAAGGGTCATATATATATGTGTATAGAGGGTAGTCCTCAAATATACATTATCCCATTGTCCCTGAGGGAAGACTACCATAAGTAGTATGGGCGCTAATGGTATATCCTGCTTTGGGGAATGCTCTGCAGGTTCATACCTGCATCTCCCCCTCCTTGTCCGTATACTGCCAACAATATGGCGCGGGGATGCGCGCGCATACACCGAGGATTGAGGAAATAGCTATGACCCTCACGATCCATGGCAAAATGGCGCTGACGTACTGCGCATGCGCCGGTATTCGGCAAAATGGCGGGCACAACAAGCGCGATTGCCATTCATTCAGTATAAATACAAAGAGCAAGACGTCTTCTGCTGTAAGCCCTAGACCCTATGACTACGTGCATCGCACGAAACGTTTCGGGGGCTACAGCAACTGGACGTCTAGCCACCGCAGGTGGCCATCCCGAAATCCCTAATACATGGTCAGTGTCCTGTTTCCTTCTTTTGTCATTTGCACTTCTTATTTGTTGGAATAAAGTTCCCTACGGTATCACACTATGTGGTCTCCTTTATTGGTCCCTATTTTGTGAGGGGCATTCACAGAGACCGCACTAAGGGTGAGCCCCTAAGGTGAAACGCATCAAGGATCCCTGAGTGCTGCATGCAGATGTGACTGGGAGTATCCTGACCTGGCCTGACCTGATCTGGGAGGTGGATGACCTGAATCATACCTATTGAGATAGGTTATATCTCAAATGCGTTTTTACACGCACTTCTGGTGAGTGCGCATTTCATTCATATTTGAACACCTGCCACTGGAAGTAACCCTCCACGCACGCTTATCGGGATCATTCAGGATCCTCACGTGGGCAATACATCTGGGACTATTTTGCACTTTATTCACCGATTGGTGACATCATTTATGCACAAATTTTATCTATTTATTTATCTGCATATTTTATTGGTTTATATAGGTTTATTCCCGCGAACAATCTATTATTGCTGGATACCTATGTACGGAGCACATGTTATTAACTTTCTCATGTAGCATTATTTTAAAGAGACTGCATTTTCTTATTTTTCTTTTAATCGATTGACGAGATTTATGTTACATATTTAGTGTTTAGCGCTGCACCTTTATATTTGAGATTTACATTGGAAGGTTCTGTTTGGTTACCTTTTTTGGTGTCTCAGCGGCTATATTTCCTTTTGGATAGCGCTCGCATGTTCACTCTTTACAGACTTTCAGTTTAAGCTGTGGTAGTCCACAGAGAACTACAAGCCAACATCTGCAAAGGATGTCGGCACTTGTAGTTGATTCATTCAGAGAACTCTAGGGGGCGAAGCCCCGCATGGCCTTGCTCTTTTCAAAAAGTGACAGCTGGTACAGAGAACGTCTCCCTGTACTAGTTTCACACAGAGGGCTCAAAACACCAAGCTGCCACAGCAATGGGAAAATGTTCCACCCTAAAAATGTAAATTAACTTAACCTTTACCCCTTTCGCCACTAGAACCGTTTTTGTGTTTTTTGCACACGTTGAAAAAATTATTTTAGGCCTGAAGATTACAGAAAACCCCAAAAACATAAATAGATATCTATCATGTCAAATATTAAATCTGCGTGCACCCGAGAAATGGCAACAAACTTCAGTACCCTATATTTTCTATAGGCAACAATTTAAAAGCCCTCTACAGGTTATCGGTTTAGCGTTACGGAGGAGATCTGGTGATAGAATATGTTACATGTTTATTTCAATTGATGTTTTCATGTGTAGGCACCCCGACGAGTGTGTTAATGTTTGTAAGTGTGTAAAATGGGGGGGGGGGTATTTTATGTGCATGGGTATAACTTACATTTTTTACAATTGGGGGAAAAAAAAATTTTTCTTTACTTAACTTTTTTTTTCATCACACAGGTCAAAAAGACCCTGCATGTCTCCTCTGTGTTCCACTGAATGTAATGCAGTGCAGATCACACTGCGTTACATTCTTTCAGTGGCCGGGGACACTGGCAACGGGGACCTTTTAAGTGATGTCATACACATCGCTTCCCGGGTCAGGAACAAGATAGGGAGGAAAGCGAACGTGTGTCTGCTCCCCTCCTTCCCCTTTACCCAGTGGCACCCACTATGATGGTCCCGGGCCACAGATGGTGAAAGTAAAGTTCGGTTCTCTCTGCTGTCACTGTGAGAGCCTGTGAGGTTCCATGTACCACACAGACTGCAGTGCCAGCCACCCTGATCACTGCCCCAGTGTAGTTCTAATAAAAAATGAAGTCAGCACCTGTCATTTGTCCCAGTGCTGACAAAAACACCGCCATAAACCATACCAATGTCTTGATCCTTGCCATACCCCATACCAGCGCCATGATCACCGCCATACCAGCACCCTGATTACCGGCATATGCCATATCAATGCCTTGATCTCCACCATACACCATACCAGCGTCCTGATCACCACCACACACCATACCAGCATCCTGGTCACCGCAATACCCCATACCAGCAACTCTGATCACCACCATACCCTATACCAGCGTTCTGATCACTGCAATACCCCATACCAGCTTTCTGATCACCCCATATGTCATACCAGCATCCTGATCACAGCCATACCCCATACCAGCAGCCTGGGTGGACATGAAACAAGAATTGGATAACCTCCCAACCCCTGGAGCTTGACCAGTTAGGGCCACCAATCCCAGCCAAATGCGAGATAGCTGCCCAAGTGCGCTGGGCAAGTTTACACAGGCACAATGGAGATGGCAACAGTTTTACAAAGAATGTTTGTGAGACAACACACATTAGTCCCAATTAGATGGCGTGGCAAATTTAATCCTGCAAATGATATACATAGTATCAACACTTTACAGTACACACACTATCATGCACAATATGCTCTCAATCATAAAAGGCAAAAAGAGTGATAAACCAGTTATATAACAGATAAAAAGAATCGCAAAGAACAATATCAAACTAATTGGAATGCAAAGAAATGGATATTAGCTGTAAAGCCATGAAAAAAAGGGGAGGGAAAAAAAGAAAATGGAAAGCAATGAAGGAAAAGATATTATGTATCACTATGACCACCACATTATATTTCATATCCTCCAGAAGCAAAACCTTCCAAAGAGGGCTAAAGGAAAATTATTAATTTAATCCTGGAAATTTGATCGCACTTAATTTATGGATCCACCTGTGCTCACATTGGAGGATGCTTTTGTTCAAGTGTCCTCCATGGGGGTCTAAGTGGACCCTGTCCAAAATAAAAATTTGATCTTGGAAAAGACTACTCTATGCAGACTCACCACATGGCGACCTAAAGGGAGCTCGACATTTGTTAATGTCATGCTCAAGAGATGGCGATATGCACGTTACCAAAATCATGTTTCGTTTTACCAACAAACAATTACACTTACATATCAGTAAGTATATCACCCCTTTGGTTTTACAATTCGCGTAATGTTTGGGTGTGAATTTTTCCCCGTTAGGGAATGTGATGGAGCTACTGATGTTTAATATATATGCAGTATTTACACCCCCCACAGGTAAAAGTCCCAGGATATTTACAGGGGCACTTGGACCCCCGAAAAACACATTGACTACTTCTCAAATTATACCCCTGACTTAATGGAATAAAGTTGTATCTGATCCTCTTAACAGTGGTGTGGTGCTTCAATTTGAACTCTTTTCTTACAATACCCCATACCATGTCCAGCATTTTAGGGTCTCAACTGATCAATTTTCAGATATACAGTGGGGATCGAAAGTTTGGGCACCCCAGCTAAAAATTTGTATTAATGTGCATAAAGAAGCCAAAGAAAGATAGAAAAATCTCCAAAAGGCATCAAATTACAGATTAGACATTCTTATAATATGTCAACAAAAGTTAGATTTTATTTCCATCATTTACACTTTCAAAATAACAGAAAACAAAAAAATGGCGTCTGCAAAAGTTTGGGCACCCTGCAGAATTTATAGCATGCACTGCCCCCTTTGCAAAGCTGAAACCTGTCAGTGTCATGGATTGTTCTCAATCATCGTCTGGGAAGACCAGGTGATGTCAGTCTCAAAGGTTTTAAATGCCCAGACTCATCTGACCTTGCCCCAACAATCAGCACCATGGGTTCTTCTAAGCAGTTGTCTAGAAAACTGAAACTGAAAATAGTTGACGCTCACAAAGCTGGAGAAGGCTATAAGAAGATAGCAAAGCGTTTTCAGATGTCAATATCCTCTGTTCGGAATGTAATTAAGAAATGGCAGTCATCAGGAACAGTGGAAGTTAAAGCAAGATCTGGAAGACCAAGAAAAATATCAGACAGAACAGCTCGCAGGATTGTGAGAAAAACAATTCAAAACCCACGTTTGACTGCACGATCCCTCCAGAAAGATCTGGCAGACACTGGAGTTGTGGTACACTATTCCACTATAAAGAGATACTTGTACAAATATGGTCTTCATGGAAGAGTCATCAGAAGAAAACCTCTTCTACGTCCTCACCACAAAAATCATCGTTTGAACTTTGCAAATGAACATATAGACAAGTCTGATGCATTTTGGAAATAAGTTCTGTGGACCGATGAGGTTAAAATTGAACTTTTTGGCCGGAATGAGCAAAGGTACGTTTGGAGAAGAAGGGGCACAGAATTTAATGAAAAGGACCTCTGTCCAACTGTTAAGCATGGGGTTGGATCAATCATGCTTTGGGGTTGTGTTGCAGCCAGTGGCACAGGGAACATCTCACGAGTAGAAGGAAAAATGGATTCAATAAAATTTCAAAAAATTTTGGATGGTAACTTGATGCCATCTGTGAAAAAGCTGAAGTTAAAGAGAGGATGGCTTCTACAAATGGATAATGATCCTAAACACACCTCGAAATCCACAGGGGATTACATCAAGAGGCGTAAACTGAAGGTTTTGCCATGGCCTTCACAATCTTCTGACCTCAACATAATTGAAAATCTATGGATAGACCTTAAAAGAGCAGCGCGTGACAGACAGCCCAGAAATCTCAAAGAACTGGAAGACTTTTGTAAGGAAGAATGGGCAAAGATACCTCAAACAAGAATTGAAAGACTCTTGGCTGGCTACAAAAAGTGTTTACAAGCTGTGATACTTGCCAAAGGGCACAGTACAAGATATTAACTCTGCAGGGTGTCCAAACTTTTGCAGACGCCATTTTTTTGTTTTCTGTTATTTTGAAAGTGTAAATGATGGAAATAAAATCTAACTATTGTTGACATATTATAAGAATGTCTAATCTGTAATTTGATGCCTTTTGGAGATTTTTCCATCTTTCCTTGGCTTCTTTATGCACATTAATACAAATTTTTAGCTGGGGTGCCCAAACTTTCGATCCCCACTGTATATTCCATACTTTGTAGACTCTATAACTTTCACTCAGACTAAATAACATACACTGTTTTGGGTTATTTTTATTCCAAAAATGTAGCAGAATACATGTTGGCCTAAAGTTATAAAGAAAGATTATTCATTTGCAAAACTTTATAACAAAAACTAAGCAAAGAAAAATTTCTTTTTTAAAAAATGTCAGTATTCTTTTATTTATATAGCAAAAAATTAAAAGCCAGTGGTGATTAAGTACCACCAAAAGAAAGCTCTGTCTGTCTCAAAAAAATTTACATAGATTTCATATGGCTACAGTGTGACTGAGCAATTGTCACTCAAAGTGTGACAGTACTGAAATCTGAAAAATGGCCTGAACTGGACGGGGGTGAAAGTGTCTGGACTTGAGATGTGTTGCTAATATCAATATTACGTTATTTTTTTTTTTAAATTGTACATTTTCTTAGTTTAAACATTTGAATATGTTTTCTATTTTTATTGTGAATAAAATATGGGTTTATGAGATTTGCATATCATTGCATTCTGTTTTTATGTAGATTTTACACAGAGCCCAAACTTTTTTGGAATTGGGGTTATACATCTGGACAGCTGCAGCTCCTCTCAACCAACCAACAAACACAAATGCTCCTGCACTTGGGGATGGACTCGATGCAGGCTACAACCACATTAAGAATGTCCTGGAACATGCACACCTTGCTGCCCTCAAATGGACCGGGGGAATCCAAATATACTGAATGGGGAAAGAACAAAGAGAGGGCGCACAGGCCTAGTGCATTACCATAAAAAATGTTTAATAAAAAATAAAGTAGGTGTTGTACTTACAAACAACAATATAGTCAAGGCACATCATAAAAGAACAGCTGGATCAACACCGTGCTGAGTAACAGACCGCAATAGGGAGTTTAAACATCCAAAAGGCTGACGCGTTTCGATGACTTGCCTCTTCCTCAGAGCCCTCTCTGAAAAGAGCCTTTTGGATGTCTAAACTCCCTATTGCGGACTGTTACTCAGCGCGGTGTTGACCCAGCTGTTCTTTTATGATGTGCCTTGACTATATTGTCGTTTGTGAGTACAACACCTACTTTATTTTTTATTAAACATTTTTTATGGTAATGCACTAGGCCTGTGCGCCCTCTCTTTGTTCTTTCCCCATGCAGCTCCTCTCACCCTGGGATTGCCCTGTACAGGCTGAGTGGCCACAACTATACATGTTCTACCTGTGAATCCAGGAATCCAGGCACAGGAATACGCTGAATTCTTGTCACAGCTGGGAGTTACATCCTGTGTGAATGAGGCCTTAGACAGTACATGTACATTCTGACTGTCCTCCTACTGACCCTGTATAGAGTAGCATGTTGTAAGAATGGAAGGAGTTACTGAAAGGGATCATTTTTCTCTTTTTTTTTTTTTTTTTTTTGAGACTTCAGGTAGGGTACAAGTGATGAGTCCTATTTCTCTTTGGTCTTCTCCTGGCAGTAGGCAGTGCTCCGGTGCAGAGAATTGCTCTGATTACTTCAGTTCTGCTTTCTGCATCAATACACTGTAAATGAATAATGTTGTGGAGAAGCCCTACAATCACAGCATGCCCTCCGTTTTTCAAATTAAAAGTATAACTAAAACTTTTTTGTTTTTTTTCCAGTTTAGGATAGAGTGGAGAAGGATTAGAACCTTTTTGCCAATTTTTTTTTTTTTGCTGTCTGTACCCATGATCAGGAGATTTGCCCTCTCTATTAGTCTTGTTTAACATTTCCATTAAAAGTAAAAAAAAATGCCAATTTTTGGGTTGTCCCCAGAAAAGTAAATTTTTAGAGATTTCCTCTCACTTCCTGTTTGGCTGTGGGACAGGAAGTGAAGGGAAATATCCAAAATGGAACACAGATTGCGAAAAAAAAAATCTGACTGGGGTTATAACTATCCTTTGCTCTATCCAAATGAAAAAAAAAGTTTTGTTTATAGTTTAACTTTAAATGATACCTGAAACACTGAGCACATCTTATGTGGAAAAGAATGTATTGTGGGGGTAGCTCTGGATTTAAGGTTGCTTTTTTTGTTTGTTTTAAACCTTTGGGGGGAGGGCATGTAAATAATTAGCACAAAGTTGGGCATTAAGGTAAACTGAGTGAACATTTGGACTTTAGTACAGTTACTGTGTTTACTGGATAACATACAGTCATTGCCAAAAATATTGGCACCCCTGCATTTTTGTCAGATAATGCACCACTTCACCCAGAAAATTGTTGCAAAAAGCACCCAGAAATGATTTCAAAGCACTGCAGAGTACTGATCTGGCCAGCAATGAGTCCAGATCTCAATCCCATAGAGTACCTGTGGAGATATTCTCAAAACAACAGTTGGGAAAAGGAACCCTTCCAATCGGAGAGACCTGGAGCAGTTGGAAAAAGAAGAGAGCTCCAAAATTCCAGCAGAGAGGTGTAAGAAACTCATTGATGGTTACAGGAAGCGATTGATTTCTGTAATTTTTTTCCCAAGGGGTTTGCTACCAAATATTAAATTGAAGGTGCCCATTATTTTGTCCAGTCCATATTTGGGGTTTTTCGTGGAATACTGTCCAATTTTTGCTTTTTGTTTCTCCATATTTTTGTGTAATACCAATACAAACAAAAGAAATAAACATGAGAATGCCTAAACATTTGAAATTACAACAATATTCTGGGCAAAGTGGTGCATTATCTGACAGAAATGCAGGCGTGAAAATATTTTTGGCCATGACTGTATGTAGCTCACTAAATGTTTTCCCTTGTTGCCTGAAATTGCTTTTCAAAATGTACTGTAAAAAAGGCTCTACATTGAAACTCTACTTGTGTGTTACAGCTTACAGTGAATGAAGCTGCCGCTCAACTTTGCATGAAGGATCTCGCTTTGCTGACTAGAAGAGATGAACTTTTCACACTGGCAAGACAAATTTCCCGCGAAGTAACATACAAATACACATACAGAACTACAAAGTAAGAATTAAATTGATGTGCAAAAACAATTGCCCCCCACCCTTTAATCCAAATAGTGAGTTTTGTTAGACAGTACTTAAAATATGCAGTATATAGCCAAAAATGCAGGTATTATATTACAAAATCTATAAAACCACAGTTAAGGGAAAGAGTCCAATGAAAGGAAAAAAAAAAGAATTTTGGTTTGAAAGGGCAGCTCTTTCTAAATTCTTAACTGACTTGTATTTTAGGTTGGCTTTTCAGCTTTTTTCTAGATTGTCAATTCCTGATCTGGGTTCTGGAAGCCAGAGGCTTTCTAGAGTCTTGGGTGACATGAAGCCTCAAACTCTAGGCCCACATTTTGTTGACAGCCAGAAACTTGGTTGTGCAGCTGGGCACAAACCTTGTGTTTGATAGCTGACAAGTGTTCGGGGCTCCACCCGGGAGGCAGGAGGCCGCTGCCCAGAAGTCAGGGTATGAGTCAGCTGGGAGTAGCTAGAATTGGTGCATGTGTACACAAGAGGCTGTGTGAGTACTGTCTGAATGATCAGACAGGGCCCTAAAGCATAAGGGCAGAACAGCAGTGCTACAAGGAAAGCTAAGCTAGGAGGCTGAATTACCTGTGAGAGTAACCCTTACATTTTTCTAACTTTTTTTTTTTTTTTTTTTATTAAATAAACATGGAGAAGAAAGCCCTGTAAATAAGATTTTGCTTGTGGTGGGTCCATTTGAAGCTAACTTAACAAACCCCCCACACACACACGCCAAATACATTTTTATATATATATATATATATATATATATATATATATATATATATATTCCATTTTCCATTTTTTTCTATTGCCAGGTCCAAATATGAAGATAGAGACGAGCTGTCGCCTAAGAGGATTAAAACTGAGGTAATGTGTCATTTGTGTAGTCTGCCTTTAGATATTTGATTGTGATTTTTGGGGTTGCATTGATGATTTTGTAGCAGGAAGCATTCCATTTTTATTCATACTGTACTTGCGCTTTTTTTTTATTTCAATCGTAATTATTCAAATGATTAGGTCAAGATGACTAAATATAATGAAGAACAAGAAACCATAAAATGACTTTAAAATCGAATATATTTTAAACATATACTATACACATTAAGACCGCCCACAGTATCTATACTGGGGGCGGGCAGCCCCGCTGCACTGGATTACATGCAGTGGGTATAGAAAAGAATCACTCTCTTTTAAAATAATCCCATTTTGTTGCTTTGCAGCCTGAAATGAAGACTGACACAGTTTTGTTTTATCCAGCTGTATTTATGTTGTAGTGCAACCTATAACATCCAAGTGAAAGATATAACACCAAAATGTCTGAAAAAAAAATGTAAAAACAGAATCACTGAGTTGGAAAAATAATTACCCCCTTGTGTCAGTATTTTGTTGAACCACCTTTTGCTTTAATTACAGCCTTTAGTCTGTTAGGATATGTCTCTACTAAATTCCCACATCGAGACTTTGCAATATTTGCCCACTCTGCAAAGACATTCACTTATTTCTCCTCCAACCACTGTGTGGTCATTTTTCCTGTGTGCTTTGGGTCATTGTCATGTTGGAAGGTAAACCTTCTGCCCATTGATAGCTTTCTGGCAAAGGACTTCAGATTTACCTCAAAAATTTGACAAATGTTACCCCATCCATTTTTCCTTCTATCCTGATAAGTGCTCCAGCCCTTGCTGCATCAAGCCCCCCCCCCCCCCATAACAATATATTACCACCTCCTTCCTTAACTGTAGGAATGGTGTTACTTGGATGGGGAGCTGTATTGGATTTCCAGCAGACATATCGTGTAGTGTTGAGGCTAAATCATTTAATTTTAGTCTCCTCTGACCAGAACACCTTTTTTCCATGTGGCCTCAAAATCTTCAAGGTGTGTTTTTGGCAAAGATCAGTGGTGACTGCATGTGGCCTTTCCTGAGGAGTTGATTTTTTTTTTTTTTTTCTTTCAACCCTCCTATACAAGCCACATGTGTGATGAATTTGTGATGTTGTCACATGCACACAATGACCACTCTTTGTCATAAATTTCTGCAACTGTTTCAGAGTTGCTGTAGGCCTCTTGGTAGCTTTTCCCTGTGCTTCTAGGCATTAATAAAACCTTTGACATTTTTGTATCCATCTCCTGACTTGTGCTTGTCCATAACTTTATCCCGGAGATAATTTGACAGTGCCTTGCCACCTCTAGTTGATTGTTTGCTTCAAGTGGTTGTAAAGGCTGAAGGTTTTTGCTATGCATGAAGGTATAAAACCTTCTGTGTGCAGTATCCCCCCTCCAGCCCCACCTAATACTCAAATAAGCCCTCTCTCGATCCAGTGATGTGCACTGGAGTCTCCGCTATCCCAAGACTCCCGCTTGAGCCAATGAGCCTTGAGAAAAGAGGATGGGGCCGAGCCGCAGCACTGTGTGTGAATGGACACACGGAGCAGCGGGTGCCCCCATAGCAAGCTGCTTGCTGTGGGAACACCTGACAGGAGGGAGGAGCCAGGAGAGTCTGCGGGGGACCTGAGAAGAGGAGGATCCGGGCTGCTCTGTGCAAAACCACTTCACACAACAGGTAAGTATAGACATGCTTGCTATTTAAAAAAAGCCTTTAGAATCACTTTCAGTTGCACTACAGGGACTGAAATGCTCCAGGAAAGTTCTTTTCATGCTGAGTTAATCAGAATGACAACAGCTGATCACAGTTGAAAGTCAAATGTCTTTGTGTGCCATTGAGGTGGTTAGCTACATCTGATTGAGTTTACAAGTCATTTTTTAAGCATGGGGTGACCTTTTTCCAACTCATTATTTCTGTTTTTGAATTTTTAAAACATTTTTCTAACATGTTGGTGTTATACCTATCACTTTATGTTATACGTTGCACTGAGTAAATACAGCTGGATAAAACAAAAACTGTGTTTGTCTTCATTTCAGGCTGCAAAACAACAAAATGTGATTATTTTAAAGGGGGTGATTCTTTTCTATACCCACTGTACATGTACGTGATCCAGCATGTCCAGGTAATGGGTGGGTAGTAATAATAAGATCTTTACAGATTTCTGAAACTTTATTGCTAGCAATATGTGACAACTAATATTTGTCATTGCAGTAGACCCTTTATGTTCTGTGCCAAGACTGTCAATCTAGGAGATTAAATGGCACAGTGCCAGAGCTAAAGCCAGGACCAGGGGCAGACTGACCATTTGGAAACTTGGGCACTGCCCGAGGGCCCGGGGTCAGTAGGGGGCCCCATGAGATGCCCCTGGTACCTTTTTCATAGGCTTTTTTGAGTGTGGGCAAGGACACAGGGTCCCCATGATCCTATTGCCCGGGGGACCCATGAGTTGTCAGTCCGCCGCTGGCCAGGACTGTAAAAAAAGAGCACAAATAGATAGCATTCCTCGATCCATAGACTGATGCAAACCCCTTTAAATAACATAAGTAAAAAAGTACAGTACTTAGTTTGAATGAAAAGTGAAAAGCGCTTGCTACTATAAGGTCACCAATGGACGTGACATCATCATCCCTTTTTGTTGGATGATGATGTCATGTCAACATAATAATTCCACAGTGCTGTTGCCTAGAATGCCCCCCCCCTTACATCAGAGTCCTCAGTCCCCTCTTTTAATTCAGAGTTCTTATTCCCCCTACCCCTCGCATCAGAATGCTCAGCCCCTACTCTCACATTAGAATCCTTGGCCAGCTTTTACGCATAGAAAGGCTGTGAAAAAATTATTTTTGACAGTAAATGAGAGGAAATTCCCCCAATAGATAAACCCAAAATATAAACTTGTTTCCCTCTCAAAGGGTATTCTTTTGTACACATTCAATCAGTAGGATGTTTTTAGATCTTGTGGTGCATGGATATGACTTTCATGTTACATGAGGATGATTGATTATGATGTCCAGCCATTTAGTCCCGCTCCTGATAAGGAGTTTTGTAGTTGTACCAAAGCTATCCACATTTGAAATATTGTAACATATAGTAGTTTACAGGTATGACCATTCAGGATAACAAAAGCCATTGCTGCAGCTTGTTGGGTTATAGATTTACCCATAGGTGTGCGCAGCCTATTATATGTGTATATATACTGCATATATGTTTTTGTGTGTGCATATGTGTGTGTGTGTGTGTATACATATATATATATATATATATACACACACAGTTGCAAGAAAAAGTATGTGAACCCCTTGGGATTACGTGGAGTTTTGCATGAATTGGGCATAAAATGTGCTCTGAACGTCATCTAAGTCACAACAATAGAAGAACACAGTCTGCTGAACATAATACTACACAAACATTAGATGTTGCCATGGTTTAATTGCACATAACATGTAAACATTCAAAGTGCAGGGAGGAAAAAGTATGTGAACCTTTGGACTTAATAACTGGTTGACCCTCCTTTGGCAGCAATAACCTCAACCAAACGTTTCCTGTAGTCACAGATCAGACCTGCACAACAATCTGGAGTAATTTTGGACCACTCCTCTCCACAAAACTGTTTCAGTGTAGCAATATTCTTGGGATGTCTGGTGTGAATCGCTCTCTTAAGGTCATGCCACAGCATTTCAATCGGGTTGAGGTCAGGACTCTGACTGGGCCACTCCAGAAGGCGTATTCTGTGCTGTTGCAGCCATTGTTTTGTTGAATTACTTGTATGCTTTAGGTCATTGTCCTGTTGCATCACCCATCCTCTGCGGAGCTTCAGTTGGCGGACAGATGGTCGTACGTTTTCCTGCAAAATGTCTTGATAAACTCTGGAATTAATTTTCCCATCAATGACAACAATCCGTCCAGGCCCCGAGGCAGCAAAGCAGCCCCAAACCATGATGCTCCCTCCGCCATGTTTTACAGTGGGGATGAGGTTTTGATGTTGGTGTGCTGTGCCTTTTTTTTCTCCACACATAGTGTTGTGTGTTCTTCCCAAACAACTCAATCTTGGTTTCATCTGTCCACAGTACATTTTGCCAGTAGTGCTGTGGAACATCCAGGTGCTCTTTTGCAAACTTCAAACGTGCTGCAATATTCTTTTTGGACAGCAATGGCTTCCTCCGTGGTGTCCTCCCATGTACTCCATTCTTGTTTAATGTTTTCCTTATTGTAGATGTGCAAAACAAAAATGTTAGCATGTGCCAGAGATTTCTGTAGGTCTTTAGCTGACACTCTGGGATTCTTCTTTACCTCATGCAGCATTCTGCGCTGTGCTCTTGCAGTCATTTTTACAGGACGACCATGCCTAGGGAGAGTAGCAACAGTGCTAAACTTTCTCCATTTGTAGACCGTCTGTCTTACCGTAGACACATGAACATCAAGGCTTTTGGAGATACTTTTGTAACCCTTTCCAGCTTCATGCAAGTCAACAATTCTTGATCGTAGGTCTTCTGAGAGCTCTTTTCTGCGAGGCATGGTTCACATCAGACAGTGCTTCTTGAAACCAGTAAACCCAAAACAGGTGTGTGTTTTTTAAGGGCAGGACAGCTGTCAGCAACACATCCAATATCATCACACTGATTGGAGTCAAGGTTGGCTCACTCCTGGCTCCAATTGGCTCTGGGAGAAGTCAATAAGCTAGGGCCTCACATACTTTTTCCTCCCTGCACTGTGAATGTTTACATGTTATGTGCAATTAAACCATGGCAACATCTAATGTTTGTGTAGTATTATGTTCAGCAGACTGTGTTCTTCTATTGTTGTGACTTAGATGACGTTCAGAGCACATTTTATGCCCAATTCATGCAAAACTCCACGTAATCCCAAGGGGTTCACATACTTTTTCTTGCAACTGTATGTGTATGTATGTATATGTGTGTGTGTATGTATGTATATATATATATATGTGTGTATGTATGTATGTATATGTGTGTGTGTGTGTGTGTGTGTGTGTGTGTGTATATATATATATATATATATATATATATATATATATATATATATATATATATATATATATATATATATATATATATATATATATATATATATATATAGTGTGTTGGTGGTGGGGCAGTGGACGTTGTCAGTAGAGCAGTGGATGTGGTGTTCATAGTTTTTGTTTTTGCAATTTGATTTTTATTCAACAATATCAATATTATTATTATTTTTTTTTACACAACTTTTTTGGAGCCCCATTGGGGGGAGGGGCGCTTCAGTGAAATATCAGGGGTCTAAACAGACCCCTGATGTCTAACTTTTGTGACAGAAAGGGACTGAGGTCAGAGTTTCCCCAGTCCCTTTCTCTGCAGCCTCAGCTGCATTGGACAGTGAATGGGAACTGCTTTGTGCTGAACGGCTTCCTGTTCATTCATAATGGAACCATAGTAAATTGTGCAGTTTTTGAATGTACACAGTGAGTGATTGGTACCAATCACTCACTGTCTTCATTCAGAAAAGGATGGCGTCAGTAAGTTACATATTTACAAGCGCCTTCCCCACTCTCCATTCTGAAACGATCTTAGTACCAGCTACATGGGAGAGGAGACAGTGCTCTGACAATGGCTGGAATGCCTGAGCGGTGAAGTCACCCATAAAATAAATCGGACACAAGGGGGCGCCAATCTCAGTGTAGAGGGTTAAAGATTTATTGGTAACAAGAGGTTTAAACACTACTCACAAACGTAAGAAGTATAATATCATGGTAAAGGAATGCCTTTGAAAAGCCCTCAGTCTGCCAGTGATGTGAAGATGGATCCTGGTTGTGCAGGATGAGCAGAGATGCAGCCATCAGTGTTCAGCAATGCAGCGAGTTTTTGAAAAACTTGTGTCAGATTCATTATTATTATTATTATTATACAGGATTTATATAGCGCCAACAGTTTGCGCAGCGCTTTACAAAATGAAGGTAGACATTACAGTTACAATACAATTTTTCACAAGAGGAAACAGAGGGCCCTGCTCGTTAGAGCTTACAATCTAGGAGGAAGAGTTGAGTGATATTTGTTGTCTGTGCAACCTCCTCTTCCCTGAAGCTGCTGCTAGATGACAGCTGAGGGAAGCCGACTGTGTGACCACACCGGAGCAACTTGAAAATAGCCAAGTATACAGGTATCTCTTCAGCAGCATAGTTATTATAGGTGTTAGGAGGTGGGAGGGAGCAGTTTTAAGTTTAGTTTGTTGTATTATGGAATTCTACTTTAAGGCCTGCAATAACTTCAACCTTGGGGAAAAAGGAATCTAATAGCTTTTTAATCCTTGAAGTAGCAGGGTTTTTTAACAAAGGGGCAAGAAAACACATGTAAAAATATGCCTAAAGCGCCACCATCTGTTTAAAAAGAGATTACAAAATATTCATTATCAGGCTATCATACCCAGTTGAAATAGAGAAAACATGTTTTAAAAGATTTAAGACCTCAATAAATAAATATATATACAGAACCACTATACATTTAATTTAATCTTTTGGAAAGCACACCTGAATCATTTTAAGAAATATCATTATTTCAGAACTGCTTGAAATCTTTATGCATAAAGTAAAGTGGTATGTTACTGTCCACAGGACAATTTTGCAGATCATCAGGAAACTCTTGCAGTGCTTCATCAGCAAATGAAATCACTAAAAGAACAACTTACAATGGCCAAAGCTAAAGGAGAGGAATCCACAGTTCACAAGTTGCAGGTGAGGAAGCAACTTTATAATGTTATTTGTTGTGCAGCTAATCTTCCAAAATCTTTTCATTTATTTTGTTGCGAAAAAGTGTACAAAACAGAGTCAAATGGGCATACCCTGACTCACTTGTTCCATAGAAAAACTTACAAAGTGAAATAAACAGAACAAGAAAAAAGAAAAGTTCTAATATCCAGGCATACTCAGTTTAAAGTAGATGAATATACAGCATAAAGGCAATTAAGCAAATCATCTAGTTGCATCTCCTGGCATACACTGGGTCAGACCAATATTGTATGCATATTAGACTATAACTTCACACAAAACCACCTCCCTACAAAGCACTTTCATTAAAGTAGGTCTTGCCCAGGTCCGATGAGGCGTTGGTAGAAGCTGCGTTGAGCCATATGTCCCAGACCTTGGAAAATTTCCTAGGGCAACCTCTAGATTTATAAGCGGAATAACTGAATTGACCAAGTGCTTCCAATAATCTAAGGTGCGGACCACAGGAGATCTACATTCAGTGCTATGGCTTTCCTGGCATAAAGTGAAAGAGCTCTGGTAGAGGCCAAGTGATTAACCAGGCCCAACATACATATATCAATTCTCAGTGGGAATGAAAAAGTAGTTATTTCTCTCACTGATACAAAGCACTATTCCACCCACTGACACCAACAGTGGGGCAAAATTCCTCCCTCTGGCACCAAAGATGGACTAAAATTCTTCCCTCTGACACCAACAGTGTGGTACTAATCCTTCTGCTGATACTACTACATTGTTCTGCGTTTCTCCCTTGTGGCTCCCCCATTTAATTTTCCTGTAAAATTTGAATCTGGCACTTCAATTCTCCTGGCACTTCAAAAATCTATTTGTCATTCCCATTTCTAATCTCACCTGTAAGGCGGTGTAATTTGTTACCACCACCTTTGCGAGTGTCTGAGATGATTTTATTCTGTAAAGAATCTTTTCTGGTCTTGCACAAATGATATTGAGGCATAACATTTCCTTTATACTTAACCACTTGACATCCAGGTTTTACGCCCTTCATAACCAGAGCATTTTTTGCTATTCAGCGCTGCGCTACTAAAATTGGCAATTGCGCGGTCATGCAACACTGTACTCAAAGGAAATTTTTATATAATTTTTTTTTTATTTGATCACAACTGGGTTTTTTATTTTTTATTATATAAACAAAAAAAGACCGTACATTTTTTAAAAATAAACAATATTTTCTCATTTCTGTTTTACAACATATCCAATAAAAAAAATCAAGTTTCTTCATAAATTTAGGCCAGAGGTCTGCATAGATGATCCCCCAGCTGGGTTTAATTAACACTCTGCAGACTCTGAGAGGTTTTCTGAGCAGAATTACGATCCCCTGCCTTTTACATGTGGCTCTTTGGAGTAATTCATTCTGGAGTTGTGCTTGGTGCATGATGGCATTATAAGGAGTGGCTATATTACCAATTGCCCAAGCTGGTTGATTACAACCCATCCATCCATCCCTACAGGGATCTCTCCCTATACTGCTGTTAGACCTTCTGTTACACAGGTATTTGCTTCCGGTAAGAGGCTTTGATGTCCCCCTTTTTGGTGGTGTGCACGGCGGTGAGGATTGGAGGCACAAGATCACTGAGCTTGCTGTCAGGTGCACAAATTGAGCACGTTTGGTTTTTTTAATATAACATTTAGTTGCTCCTTTACTCTTTATGGACTTTCATGAACTTTTGAACACCTGTTTATTCACTTGCCTATTTATTAAATTTTGTATGACTTTGTATGTATATGTATTTATACTTTATGGTGAGAGTTTATTTATTTATACACTATATTGTATTTATAGTTTATTCGCTGTCATTCATTGATATCTTTTAGTGATTTTTGGTGTTGACACTTTAGCGCAGGATATTTATTTATTTTTCTTTATATAGTATGTACACTAACTGACACTGACATCAATAGGAACACTAATACGGTGCTCAGTGCTAATGCTGTGCACTGTCACTAAATTACACAAAAATGTGTAAATTATGTAATACGTGCTGCTTTTACTTTACTGTATGGCTGTTTTTTCTCCCTGCTTTTCAGGGAGAAGAAACGGCCAGTTTGGTGTTCCCTGTACACAGAGTTTTCTGTTTTGTAAAAACAGAACTCTGTGTGAGATTGGACACAGCCAATCAGCTGCCTTCAGCCAAAATCATTGGTTGAAAGCAACTGCCAAACTTGTGCTGTGTCCAATTACAGCACAGGTTGGCAGGGGCACTTGCCCTGGAAAAAGGCAGATGAAGTACATATTTGTGATTGCACCTGCCACCCGCTCGCAGTATATTTACTGTGAGCAGTTGGCAGTTGGTTAAGGTAATTGTGTCTTTCACCTCATCTAGGACATCATGCTTCTGTCCCTCTGCCTAGCTCCAGTCAGTCAAAAGAAGACTTCCCTCTATTGCATGAATGTGATTCAGTCTATGAGAAACTACTACCTACAGAAAGATTCTTTGATTTTCTTTATCATCCCCGTAAGGTACACCAGCTTCTCTTTCCACCATCTCTGGGTAGCTCAGACAGATCATTATTGAAAGTGTAACTAAATTGTACACTGCATCTGAGCACCACAAACCAAAAAATGCTTTAACATTCAAAGCAAATTCACTCTTCCATCCACGTCTCCATGCTTTATTTTGCTGTGAAATTAATTTGAAAAATGCCCTCTAGCTTTTCTGCCAATGGCCATCTTGAGTAAGGGCAGACGATTCATATTGCTTTTATTTCCTGGAGTTCATCTGCCCTTCATTCAGGTGTGCAGGCAGGAGGCTGTGCTTCACAGAGAAAACCCCTCCTCCCCTCCTGAAGACCCCTGGGATGTATGATGTCATTTGATTAGGCTTGAAAACCACGTAACCTAAGAAATAAAAAAAAAAATAAAAAATTAAAGCCAGTAAATATCATATAGTTTCCTATCTATTTACTAATGCTAGCAGCATAAGAACTAAAAATAGTTAATGATGATTGAGAGAGTAAAGTTCCACTTTCAAGCTTCTGGTCCCAAGGATTTGGTTCTGCCCTTTCTTGTCAAAGTACACAGTATCAAATCTGTGAGTGCATCTTAGGCTTTTTGGCATTGCGCTGCTGTTTCACAAATTTGGAAGACTTCCACCGAATCCGTTTTTATGGAAATGTTTGCTGCAAGTATGTAAGGGTGTATAGGAGTATGCAGAGGGTTAACTGAAAATTTTGTAAATTTAAAACTAAACTTCAGGCAGAGAGTAAGAAAATCACCAGTTAACACAGTTACATCTTTATCAAAATAATCCTAAAACTGAATTACATGTGTGTTTAGATATGTCCAGGTTGGACCTTGATTTTTTTCTTTTTTCTTTTCAACCAGCCGGTAAAATGAAAAAACCTCACAGATCTCTGTACCCGCATGCAATATTCCATACTTGGCTGATCCCTGTGGATGCAAGGAATCGCTGTAGTAGCCGCTGCTGTCTTCCAAGTCCCATGCCAAGTGACTTTCTTGCTATATCGTAACCACGGGGGGTTGCAAGCTTGGCATGGGTGCCATTCAGAGAATGCTTTGTATTTTTCTCAATGAATCCAAAGCTTTCTCTGATTGGATAGGGTAGATAGGCAGGGAGGTGATGTCACAATCTCCAGCTTGTCCAATCAGAGATTTTGTTGAGAATTATACAAGGCACGCTCTAAATGGTGCCCATGCTGGGCGAGCAACTCCCTGTTGTTACTATTCAACAGGGAAGCTGCTTGGCCTGGGACCAAGAGGACAGTGAGGATCACTGTAGTAGCAGTGAATGTATACTTATATTGGTCCAAGCTTCAGCTACTGAGCTCTGTGAACAAGCTTTTTTCAACATAGAGTAGGACAGGTAAACTTGAGAAATGGAAAGTAGAGTTGGGAATTAAACTATTCATATGCAAATGTATAATTACCAAAATAAAAGAAAAATTTTAACTCCTCAGCCTCTTTGTTTTGCAACTAAAGGAGAGTATACATGAACTGAAACTGGATGCAGGGATCTGTGAGGTTTTTTCATTCTGTCACTGGTTGAATGTAAAAAAAAAAAAGACTCAAGGTGTATATCCTGCTTAAGGAATACATTGTTTTCATAAAAGGTCTCGGATCATCAAACATACCATGCTCACACACCAGAAACAGAGGCTTGGGATTTCCTAACTCACCTTTAACCTCATTGTACGCAGCACAACTAGCCCCCATACGGGTTACTTCTTCTGTCATTCAATCTCCCTATCTTCACTTTTGTGGCTCCCCACGAAACACAGACCCACATCCATCAGTCCCCTTATGGCCCACTCATTGCATTTATGGGACTTCAAAAAATACACCAGCAGACTAATCTCTTCTCACTTACCACTCCTCCCCTTGTGGGCAACCTTCTGTTTCCACCTGGCCTCGAATCCCCTGCTGCATTCTCCCACAAGTTCCAATGTATCCACTCATTTCTCACATGCCGCGCAGAAATAAGGGACAAACATCAAGCCACCTCTATGGAACTTTTCCGATATTGTCAGGAAGCGAGGAGCCAGACACACAAGGAGGTGCAATTAAAGGTAGGTTTATTAATATAAAATTAAGACAAGAGTCTATGCAAGTCCAACAGTGGAAATCATAGCCAAAGCCGGGGTCAAGAGCCAGGAAGAATCGTCGCCAGTGCCGGGATCAGGAGCCAGGAAGAATCGTCGCCAGAGCCGGAATCAGGAGTCAGGGAAAATCGTCGCCAGAGCCGGGATCAGGAGCCAGGAAGAATGGTCGCCAGAGCCGGGGTCAGAAGCCAGGAGGAGTCTTAGCCAAAACCGAGTCGGTATCCAGGAAAGCAATGAGTAGCTAAACAGGAGCTTGCTGTTGTGCAACAGACAGGACACGAATGCAATGGACAGCCACAAACAGCAGACTTATATGTGATAAGCTGCCACCTCCTGGGGGAGGAGCCGCAGAGGGCTGAAAGCATAAAGGATCCCAAAATGCTTTGCAGACACCTTAGATGGATGCCAGCACATGGAGCAGCACAAGGTCTGAGGAAAGGTAGGACCTTGACAGTACCTCCTCCTCAAGGGCCCCTCCCCCTCCGCGGCTCAACATAGGGCTTCTGAGGAAAGCGGGCGTGAAAAGCGCGAAGGAGGGCAGGAGCATGAACATCTGTGGAAGGAACCCAGGAACACTCCTCGGGACCATAACCACGCCAATGGACCAGGAACTGCACCCGACCGCGGACCAACCGAGAGTCCAGGATGCGGCTCACCTCATACTCTTCATGACCGTCGACCCGGATAGGACAAGGCCGAGGCGGAGAGGCAGTAAAGCGATTACAGACCAGAGGCTTCAACAGGGATACGTGGAAGACATTGGAGATATGCATCCCAGGGGGAAGAGCAAGGGCATAGGCAACCGGGTTCACCCTGCGGAGGATGCGGAAAGGACCAACAAAATGGGGAGCCAGTTTCGGTGCGGGCACCCAAAGATTGAGGATATGAGTGGACAACCACACCCGATCTTTGACCTGGTATGAAGGAGCGGGCAACCGTCTACGATCAGCCTGGAGCCTGTGGCGCTGAGCTGAGTCCTTCAAGGACCTCTGGATCTGCCCCCACGAGGAACACAGGGCAGCAAGATGGTTATCCACAGCCGGAATGTGATGTGGCGAGAACAACTCGGGCAATACAGCGGGTTGGAACGCATAGTTGGCCATGAAGGGAGACATCCCGGAGGAGGAGTTGACAGCAGAGTTCCTCGCAAACTCTGCCCATGGCAGGAGATCGACCCAATTGTCTTGATGGTCAGAGATATAGCAGCGAAGGAATTGTTCCAGGGCCTGGTTGGAACGCTCCGCAGCCCCATTGGACTGCGGGTGGTAGGCCGAAGAGAAGCACAGCTTGATACCCAACTGGGAGCAGAAGGCGTGCCAGAACCGGGACACAAACTGGGTCCCACGGTCCTAGACAATCACCTTAGGCAACCCATGCAAGCGAAAGATCTCCCTGACGAAAACCGTAGCCAGTTCTTGCGCAGTCGGCAATTTCTTGAACGGAACACAATGGCACATCTTGGAGAAACGATCAATGACCATAAAAATGACCGTATGGCCTCGAGACGCAGGGAGGTCTACAATAATATCCATGCCCAGGTGTGACCAGGGACGCTCCCCATTGGGAATGGGTTGCAGAAGGTCCAATGGAAGATGCCGCACAGACAGAAAATGCCGCTACATATGAGGCGATGTCGGAACGGAGAGATGGCCACCATAATAAATGAGAAACGACCCAGGACAACTGGTTCCTCCCTGGATGATCGTTGGTCTTGGAATTTTGGTAGGTACGCAGCAAGCGGATGCGCAATCCCCCAGGTACGAAACATCTACCAGCCGGTCTCTCAAAGGGAGCATCAGTTTGATCCGCCAAAATCTGCTCCCCAAGGGGAGAAGTCAGGCTGGTACGAATGGCAGCCAGGATCTGATCCGGAGGTATGACTGAGGTCGGCTCAGAGTCCTCTCTGGACAGCTCAGAGTATTGCCGTGACAAGGCATCAGCCCTGACGTTCTTGGAGCCAGGCAAATAGGAGACCACATAGTTAAAACGTGACAAGAACAGAGCCCATCTGGCCTGACGGGGCGTCAACCTCTTAGCCTCCGAGAGATACGTCAGGTTCTTGTGGTCAGTGAGAATGAGAACCGGAACCGTAGAACCCTCGAGCAGGTGCCTCCATTCCTTGAGAGCCTGAATAATGGCCAACAACTCCCTGTCTCCAATCTGGTAGTTGCATTCTACGGAGGAAAGCTTCCTGGAGTAGAACCCACAGGGAAGTAGGGGTCCATCGGGCGATCGACGCTGAGACAGGAGGGCTCCTACTCCCGTCTCAGATGCATCAACCTCGAGGACAAAAGGCAACCCAGGATTGGGATGAGACAGTATCGGAGCCGAAGTGAAGGTGGATTTCAGAGCTTCGGAAGCTAAGATGGCCTCGGATGACCACTCGTGGGGATTACTGCCCTTGGTCAGATCTGAGAGAGGCTTGGCCAGCGTGGAGAAGTTCCTGATAAACTTCCAATAATAGTTGGCGAATCCCAAAAAGCACTGAATGGACCAAAGACCGCTGGGACGAGGCCACTGCAGAACCGCCAAAACCTTCTGAGGGTCCATGGAAAATCCCACAGCGGAAATGATGTAGCCCAAAAAGGCAACCTGGGATCGGTGAAATTCACACTTCTCGAGCTTACAGAAAAGCTCGTTCTCACGTAATCGTTGAAGCACTCGCTTAACATCCTGGATATGAGACTCCATGGACGCAGAGTAAACCAGGATGTCGTCCAAGTAAACCACCACGCACTGCTGCAACAAGTCACGAAAGACATCATTAATGAACTCCTGAAAGACCGCTGGCGCGTTACACAACCCGAACGGCATAACCAGGGATTCATAGTGGCCGGTTCTGGTGTTGAACGCGGTCTTCCACTCGTCTCCCTCCTTGATCCATACGAGGTTGTACGCAGCCCTAAGGTCGAGTTTAGTAAAGACTGTTGCTCCCTTGAGGCGGTCGAACAACTCGGTTATCAACGGAATTGGGTAAGCATTCTTAATCATGATTCGATTGAGACCCCTAAAATCAATGCAAGGCCTCAATTCACCGCCCTTCTTTTTCACGAAGAAAAAGCCAGCTCCTGCTGAAGAAGTAGACTTGCGAATGTGCCCCCGGGAAAGCGCATCAGCAACGTACTCCTCCATGGCCTGATTCTCCGCAACCGAAAGAGGATATACCCTGCCACGCGGAGGAGTGGCACCGGGTTGTAAGGTTATGGCACAATCGTATGGATGATGAGAAAGCAGAGCACTGACTCGCACCTTGTCAAACACGTCCAGGTACTCCCCATAGTCATAGTCAGTGGGCAACACAGAGTTTGAGGAGGCACACAACACCTTAACAGATCCACGGATGCAACCGGCCCCGCACTGTGGAGACCACGAGAGAATCTTGGCACACCGCCAATCAAAGGTCGGATTGTGCTTCTGAAGCCAGGGATATCCCAAAACCACAGAGTAGTGCGGGGAAGAAATTACCTGGAAACAGGCCAACTCCCTGTGAACAGCCCCAATAGCTACTTCCACCGGCAGGGTCTCGTGGGTAACCTGCGGCGGTTGCAGGGGCCTGCCATCTATTGCCTCAAGGACCAATGGAGTAACTCGAGCCTGCAGCGGAATGGAGTACTGGGCAGCAAACGAACTGTCCATAAACAACCCGCCAGCACCAGAGTCTACCAATGCCTGGGCTGTCACTGAGCCTTCCGCCCAAGAGAGGACAACGGTGATTAGCGGTTTATCTTTGCGGGAAACCGGGGACAAGGAAACTCAACCCAAGATCTGCCCCCAACAGGATCTCAGGTGCGAGCGTTTCCCAGACAGACAGGACTGCCGAAAATGCCCACCGAGACCACAGTACAGGCAGCGATCCTCCCGACGCCGAGAGGCACGCTCCCCCTCAGAAAGGTGAGCAAACCCCAGCTGCATGGGCTCCCCGCCAGACAAGCCATCCCCAGGAGGCGTGGCAGGAGAGGGAGGAACGGGTGGGACAGAAAACGTAGGCGCCAATCGGTTAGGAGGCCTCCGCAGACGCTCCTTAAGTGAAGGCCTCTCCGTGAGCCTGTTGTCAATCAGGATTAGGAAGGAAATAGTGCTTAGTGCTTCGAGCTCCACAGGCAGTTCTTTGGCTGCAATCTCATCCTTCAACGCATCTGAGAGACCATGAGAGAAAGCAGCCACCAGAGCCTCATTGTTCCAACCCATCTCTGCTGCCAGGGTACGAAATTCTATGGCGTACTCGGCAACGGTTCGTGAACTCTGATGCATGGACATGAGCAGCTTAGCAGCAGAGGCGGAGCGAGCAGGCACATCAAATACCGTACGGAAGGAGGCAACAAAACCGGCAAACTCGTGAATCACAGGGTTATTGTTCTCCCATAAGGGATTTGCCCAGGCCAAGGCCTTGTCTGAGAGCAGCGAGATTAGGAAGCCCACCTTCGACCTCTCAGTGGGAAAAGCGTAGGGTATCAATTCAAAATATATGACCACTTGGTTAAGGAAACCCGACACTGACTCTGTTCACCCCCAAAGCACTGTGGAAGGGGGGCTGAATCAGTCATACCTCTGGGCACCGCAGGTGCGGCAGCAGATGCGGAGGTAGGCGCAACAACTGGAGCAACAACGGGAGCGACCACAGGAGTGACAACCGGCCTAATAGCACCAGGAGCAAGGTGCGCTGTGTGTGCAAGCAGCGTCTGCAACACCTGAGTGAACTGAGCCAACGAGATCCTGCTGATCAAGTCTGGAAACCAACATAGGGAGCGGGGGCGTACCTGCACCATCAGGATTCATGGCATTCATGTAACGTCAGGGAGCGAGGAGCCAAACACACAAGGAGGTGCAATTAAAGGTAGGTTTAATAATATAAAAATAAGACAAGAGTCTATGGAAGTCCAACAGCGGAAATCGTAGCCAAAGCCGGGGTCAAGAGCCAGGAAGAATCGTCGCCAGAGCCGGGATCAGGGGCCAGGAAGAATTGTCGCCAGAGCCGGAATCAGGAGCCAGGAAGAATCGTCGCCAGAGCTGGGATCAGGAGCCAGGAAGAATGGTCGCCAGAGCCGGGGTCAGAAGCCAGGAGGAGTCTTAGCCAAAACCGAGTCGGTATCCAGGAAAGCAATGAGTAGCTAAACAGGAGCTTGCTGTTGTGCAACAGACAGGACACGAATGCAATGGACAGCCACAAACAGCAGACTTATATGTGATAAGCCGCCACCTCCTGGGGGAGGAGCTACAGAGGGCTGAAAGCATAAAGGATCCCACAATGCTTTGCAGACACCTAAGATGGATGCCAGCACATGGAGCAGCACAAGGTCTGAGGAAAGGTAGGACCTTGACAGATATGTACAGATCAAGCATTGGGTAACATCGGTCCTTACCAATAAAGGCCCCACACAATTATCCTTATTTGAACACATCTGCCACCAGACGCCTTTCTCTCATAAACTTATCTCTATCCTGTACTCATAATTAACTAACCTACAGAACCCCAACAACCAGGTTTACGTTTCCAGATGGGAAAGAGATCTTAAAGACACTAAAGATTGTGCATGCTGGTCACAGATATGGATAACTCTGACCTTATGCTCCATCAACATTCTCACTATGGAATCGGCTTTAAAAATGGTGAGAAGATGATATTTTGTCCCATCCTGTTTAGCTTTTCTTCACTCATCAGCCCCTAACATTTGTTTCTGCGGCTGTAATGCACCAGGTGATGTTTTACACATATATGGTGGACATGCCAAATGCTTTCCCGATTTTTCGTCAAAGATTCTCAAACTACTCCAAACATTGCTTACTTGTCCCTTCCTGAGAGACCCCTGGTATACTCTTTTACACCTAAAACCTCCGGGTATGTCTAAACACCAATTTAAACTAGCTACGCACATACTATTGGCGGCCAAACAAACCATAGTGAAAGCCTGGAAACAGCAGTTCGTATCCTTTTACAGAAGTTCAACGCCGCCTTGATTTCTTCTTAATAAACGAAAAACACTATCTAGTATCCTCTCAGACATCCATGAGAGATTCCTTAAAACTTGGACTCCATGGATCCAATACACCCACCCTGAGATTTCAACAGATTAGCTTCACCTCACTATAGCCTAATTACACCTTACAAACTGAACTCAGGCGTTATGGATATTCATCTTCTAATTTGTCTCCATTTTTCCCTTTTTCTCTCTTCTTTTGAATTCTGTTCTTTGGCTCTTCCACAGGGATGCCCTACGAACCATGAGGTGTCCTACACATCTCTTGTTTTGCTAACATTTTAGCATATCTTAAATAATATAACACTTTTACCAACGTCGGCTGTTGAGCTACAGTTAGGCAGCCTTTCTGTGCACTAATAAATCGACCGACACAAAATAGATGTTCTATTTCTATGTTTTAGAAAAGTTATCTAGAACGTTACCTATTCTAGTTGTATGTCATTTCTATAAGACCGCTGTTGACTGCTGTTTATAGCTGTGATTCTGTTTTTGTACTGGAATGCGGTCGAATTTGTACTTTGTACCTAAAATATCAAAAGCCATTAATAAACATTTATTGAAACGAATGCTGTTTTCACTGAGGCAGCTGACTCACATACTTGTATTGCAAGAGCCTAAGTGTGTAATGAGCAAATATGTCTACATTTATGTATGCAATTAAAAACCTGTATATGGAAACAGTTTCTAAAATGTTTAAACATTGATGAGATCAAAACAAAAACATATGTATTAATTTGTTATCTTTAGTAATGATATGTTATGATGATGAGTTATTTCTGAATAAATAGGTCCATAGGGGACAGACTAAAACATTTAATGTGAAAATGGCTTAATGTAGGTTAACGTGTAATAAACTCACTAAACAAAATGTTTGTTTTATTTATTTATTTATATATATATATAATATATATATATGTATGTTTTCCAGCAAAAAATGCTGATTCTAGCAAAAAATGCTGTATGTGAGAAGTGTCAGAATTGGTCCCATGGGCAAGTAGTTAGAAAAGTTATTATTTGTAATTATGTAGTAAAAGTAAAAATCTGCAATGTTTAAAATCCTATAGAAGTAAAAAAAATATATATAAAACTGACTGTTATAGTGTCCCATATATAGTCTATTTAAGAATGCGTATCTTTTTAGTATTACCGTATTTTCCGGCGTATAAGACAACTTTTTGACCCTTGAAAATCTTCTCAAAAGTCGGGGGTCGTCTTATACGCCGGTATACGGCATGCTGACACTTTTTAGGGGGGCGGTGCGGTGCCGCCGCCGCCCCCCCCCTTCCAACGGAAGTGAAACTAAGTACAGGGATAGGCAGGGGCTTCTGTTTCTTACCTGGATCCGGTCCCACGACGATCCGGTCCAGGAAGCACAGCTGCTCCTTCCTTCAGTTCGGCCACTGGATGTTCGTGCAGCTGCTCGGCTCCGCCTCCTCACCGGTGATTGGCCGCCAGAACTGTAGCTCGGGAAAGGCACACAGGCGGCCAATCACCGGGGAGGAAGCGGAGCCGAGCGGCCCCGCGAAAATCAAGTGAAGGTAAGTGTGCCGTGCACAGGTGCTGCTGCAACCATATATGCTTGCTGCAGCAGCACCATACTGAACAGGGGTCAGCAAGTGTCAGTGGGAGGAATAGTGCCCCATCATTGGTGTCACTGATACCAATGATGGGGCATTATTCCTCCCACTGACACCGACGATGGGGCACTTCCCCCCCCCCCCCCCACTGACACCAACAATGGGACACTATTCTCCCCCCACTGACACCAACGATGGGGCACTATTCCACCCCCCACTGACACCAATGATGGGACACTATTCCCCCCACTGACACCAATGATGGGGCACGATTCCTCACACTGACACCAATGATGGGGCACTATTCCTCCCACTGACGCCAATGATGGGGTGCTATTCCTCCCAATGACACCAATGATGGGGTGCTATTCCTCCCACTGACACCAATGATGGGACACTATTCCTCCAACTGACACCAACGATGGGGTGCTATTCCTCCCACTGACACCAATGATGGGGTGCTATTCCTCCCACTGACACCAATGATGGGACACTATTCCTCCCACGGACACCAATGATGGGGTGTTATTCCTCCCACTGACACCAATGATGGGGTGCTATTCCTCCCACTGACACCAATGATGGGACACTATTCCTCCCACTGATACTAATGATGGGGCACGATTCTTCCCACTGGTGTGCATTGGAAGAGGGGTAGTCTTATACGGCGAGTATAGCCCAAACACTACATTTTAACAGGAAAAGTAGGGGGTCGTCTTATACGCCCAGTCGTCTTATACGCCAGAAAATACGGTAGTTTTTTGGATATGATATTTTTCTCAGGTGTAATAAACTCTGCCAAAATAACAAAAGAGGTAAAAGTATCTGTGCCAAAAATATATCAGCAATGAATGTGCTTTATGTACTGGTGACAAAAACGTCTGTGCTAAAATCCCTGCACTCAAAAACAGCTGTGCCAATAAAATTGGAGGTCAGAATTTTGGCACGCTTGAGTGTGTGTATTCTGTCATGTGTGACTTTAGTTGTGTATGTGTTTGATTTAGTTTATAATAGTTTACTTACTAAAAACCTCTGTTATCATAGATTCAAATTGAAAAAGTGATGGCGGCCCAGATGAAGATTTTTCGTAACTCAGGGTGTGAGATCGTACTAAATCCACAGAAAGGCCTTTTCAGACAGAATTCGGAAGATACCAGTCATAGTCCTATGTTTTCAGACAGTTCTGATGGACAAGGTAATTTAAAGAGAAACTTGCAATTTGTAATTTTTTTCATTTTTAATTTGTAGTATTGTAGTTTGTAGTTGTATTTTTTTGCACTGCTTAAAATGTATGGAAAGTAAAAACTATTCATTGTAGTTTTGGATTGTGTAGGGAAGAGTGTGGAATGTGGCCTTGTGCCAAGTTTTTATTGTTGTCTGTGTCCCCACTGGGTAGATTCACACCTATGTTTGTCTTGGTGACTAAATCACAAAGTAAGGTGTATATTTTATAGATTATTTTAGAGTGTAAATGGGAGCATAACGAGAGATCTTCTAATGGGGCCAAAAGTTTTGATGACCATTTTCTAAGATGGGAATTCTTCTCACCTTGGGGAGATTTTCTTACATTTTCTGTTAAGTCTTCGAGATGAGAAGTGAAATTAAATCTCCCCAGCAAGATACAGATGGCAAAACTTAACCTGACAGGGGTTGTACCCATTTCCTACGCTATCCAAAACTAAAGAAAGTTGGGATATAGTTAATGAAGGAATTTAGGTGATTAGCACTGATATGCTGTCCACACATGCTACAGTTGGGTTAACATCTGTGCAACATCATTATAGTGGAAGGGATTAACTGAATAGTTACATTTCTACACATCGGGTGCTTTATAGTTGTTGGTAGATATAAAGGAGATTGTACCATTAGGTTGTATTGTGTAGCCAACTATGCACTCTTGCCAGCCACCCATACACACAAAAGAGTCGCTGTGCCCCTTCCCTTCATTAATATGGAAACCCTGGAAAGTTTTGTTAGGACGGGAGGACAAGGAAAATAAACTGTATACAATGCTAAGATGCAGGTAGGATTTCCCACTTTTAAGCAGAAAGTGGACACTCCTCTTAGTGGCAGGATTTAACTCCTTCAGTGATCCAGTGACTATTGTAAGACTTGGGGCTTACCGTGATCCATGCAATGACCTGCTTTTTTGGCACATTGTTTGGAATTCTAAATTGGTTTCAAAATCTGTAAAATTCAGCATATGTACCCATACAGCCATCATTGATCTGTCATTTATTTGTAGCTGAATGATGCAGCGGATACTCCTGGGCAGAGAAATATGTCTGAATGTACTCTATACCGTCCTCTTGTGGCCATGTGCAAAAGGCTGTAGAATTTTGTAAAAACTGTAATCCTCACTACACCCAGTTTACCTGCAGATCATTGAGATTACCATATCAGCAAAGTTGTTGTTTATTGTATTTCAAATTGGTATTTTCACAATTTGTCTACAATAGGGCTCTGTGGGATGAGACACTTTTTAAATGGTTTCTATACCCAGACTTTTATTTCAACTTATTATTTGCCTGTCATTTTTTGATCACAACAGTTTGTGTTCTTTGTTGCAATTTTGTGAATGTCTCTGTTCACAGTCAAAGTTTATCTAAACCCCCAAAAAATGTTATATATTGCAGCTCACTAGTCCTTAGATGTAATGGCAACATTAATTTTACTTTCAGGCATTTTTCTTTTTTTTTGCCTGTTATTGCTGCAAATGACACTTCGGGGTTTATTTACTAAAGCTGGAGAGTGCAAAATCAGACTTACTTCTGCATAGAAACCAATCAGCTTCCAGATTTCATTGCCAAAGCTTCATTGAACAAGCTGAGGTTAGAAGTTGCATGGTTTCTATGCAGAAGGGAGTCTGATTTTGGACTCTCCAGCTTTAGTAAATAAACCCCTTCATGTCCTTTCTTTTATACAGTCACTTCTTCATGGTATCTATGGAAAAAGCCATGGTGTTCACACAAACTGGACCTAATGGGTCTCTGCCTTTAATGCCATTACACAGTAGATGGTAGAACCAGTAGTTTACAAAAGAAAGAAAACATTGTTATACTGCCGTTTCAGCTCACAGGAAGTTCCAAGCAGACTGCTATTTCTGGTAATATCAACAGGTATTTTCTGCACTTGCTAAAAATCTTCTTAGCATGAAAAAAGAAAACAAATGCAGGCACCTCATCTAAGGACTGGTAAGCTGCAATATACAGTATTACATTTTTGTCTTTGGGTTTAGATACTGTGCACAAGGTTAACAATCTCTGTAGCTGGACATATCTAGAATACTATTTTTTATGTAATGTTATTCCAGGTGAGAAGCCACTGAACCTCAGAGTGTCACAAGATCAGCAACTATTTTCAGATGAACAGAACATGGGAAAGCAGCCTTGTAACGAACATTGCAATCTCTCCAACAACGAGACAAACTCTCAGGCTTCAAGTAAGTACCTGTTTTCTATTAGGCAAAGTATTTGAGACTACTAGTTAACGATTGTGAATGAAGCAGCTTCTTGTTTAAAAATAATTTAATAATGCTTTTGCTTCCAGCTCAGAGCCAGGGGGCATACAAATATCCATAGTAACCTATGGAGGACAGTTCTGTGTGCTATTTGCTCATGTTATCTACTTTGTACACTGTATCATCTAGTATGTCTAGACGTAAAATTGTCATTTTAAAACATTTGCAATTTGGAGCATCCCATTCTTGTCACCTTGAGACTGAAACTCCTGTTAAAATATGTTACACAAGGAAGCTGCTAGCTGTCGAGTGTGTTCAGGCGGGCTGTTGCTTTTCCTCTTCTTTCCTCTTCTCTCTTTTTCATCCTGGGACGGCACAATGGCTTAGTCTGCCACTGCCTTGCAGTAAATGGGTCATGGGTTCGATTCCCGACCATGGAGTTTGCATGTTCTACCTGTGCTTGCTGAGTTTCCTCCGGGTGCTCCGGTTTCCTTCAACACTCCAAAGACATGCTGGTAGGTTAATTGGATCCTGTCTAAATTGGCCCTAATATGTGTGTGTATGAATGTGAGTTAGGGACCTTAGATTGTACACCCCTTGAGGGTTAGGGACTGATGTGAATGTACAATATATATATATATATATATATATATATATATATGTATATATATATATATGTAAAGCACTGCGTAAACTTACAGCGCTATATAAGTACCTGAAATAAATAATAATATAAATAATAATGATGTCATATTAGCCTCTCATTGCTATATTCATTTTTTGTGTCTCAGCAGGTATATTACAACTCATGCTTGGGGCTTGTCCCAATCTGATTGAGATTGTTCACAATTTGTATTCATTCTGAACAATGTTGATGACATCTTTGACCTCTGTTTTGACTTCCGTATACATGTTAACATTCATCATTTATGTCTTTTTCATTCTCCCGTTTGAAGTCTATACCACCTGCTTGGCGGAATAGCACTTGATCTTGCACTTCAATATTGACTACAGGCCTTTTGTGATTTTTTTTTTTTAACACTTTAACAAAAATATTGAAACAGCAAGAAGCTGGTTACTAATGCCTAGACAACAAATTTTAGGTGATACCCTGCCTCGTTTGTAATGTGATAAAATTTGGCCTAATTTAGTAAAACATAAACTAAAGATAAGTCAAACAGAACTGTTGTATGGAATCTAACGATTCCAAACCTTCTGTTTGGAGGGCATAAAGATCCCATGGGACAAAGACATCTCTTCTTTTCAACAGTCTGCAGGCTGTCTGGCATCTTTGGGTTGAGTGGCCAGGTATGAAAGTAGCAAAGAAAAATGCAAGTTTGGTTGTTGCAAAGCACAGTTTGAGAAAGTCTGGTGGGTCTCAAAAAGGTGAGTTTGAATGAAGTTACAGAATTGAAGGTAGAACCATACCTAAAGGGATTCCAGTGTCTGAAGAAGTGTAGGTGGACAGGATTAAGTGGGAGGTTTCATAGGGTATAAAAGACGAGCTAAACAAATATTTTAACCACCCCAATTTAGAACTAGCTTTTATAGTAAGGTTAACAAGGAAGGGCTATGCATACAGCAAACAAAATATGTATTCCCTAGCACAGTTACTAGCTTGTCAGCAAAAAATTACACTGTCCAACAATTTGTGTTAAAAGCAGAGGTTTTAGTTTTTAGTACAACATTTGCAAATATATGTAATATATTTGGAAACTGCAGTGCCCCATTAAGGCTCCTCTGTGTAGTGCAGTCCTAACGCCATGTTGGAAAGTTATGGTGTGCGGTTGTTTTTCGGGGGTTGAGCTTGGCCCCTTAGTTCCAGTGAAGGGAACTCTTAAGGCGTCAGCATACCATGACATTTTGGACAATTTCATGCTCCCAACTTTGTGGTAAGAGTTTGGGGATGGCCCCTTCCTGTTCCAACATGAATGCACACCAGTGCACAAAGCAAGGTCCATAAAGACATGGATGAGTGAGTTTGGGGTGGAGGAACTTGACTGGCCTGCACAGAGTCCTGACCTTAACCTGATAGAACACCTTTGAAATAGATTAGAGCGGAGACTGCTAGCCAGGCCTTCTCATTCGGCATCAGTGCCTGAGCTCACAAATGTGCTTCTGGAAGAATGGTCAAACATTCCCATAGACACACTCCTAAACCTTGTGGACAGCCTTCCCAGAAGAGCTGAAGCGGTTATAGCTGCAAAGGGCGGGCCAACTCAATATTAAACCCTACGGACTAAGACTGGGATGCCATTAAAGTTGATGTGCGTGTAAAGGCAGGTGTTCTAATACTTTTGGCAATATACTGTATATAGAAATTAATAAAAGAAGGGCAGGTATGCTTGGCAGTAGCCCATTACTCCTTAAAAGCTCAGGGACACACCAGAAGCCCATCAAAATATAATGGCAGTGGAAGGTGTCCAGTATGTCTCCATGCCAGTTCCAGCAAGCCAAACAAAATGGCAACCAAAGCAAGCAAAACAAAATGTATTTCCCAGCATACTGACCAGATAGGCAGCAAAAAAAAAAAAAAGAAACAAATTACACTTTCTAACAATTTGCATTAAAGCAGAGGTTTTATTTGCACACATTTTCAGATATACTGTATGTGGAAGCCGCACTGCCTCGTCAAGGAATGTATGTGTATATATTATATATATATATATATATGTATATGTATGTGTGTGTGTATATGTATGTATGTATGTATGTGTGTGTGTGTGTGTGTGTGTGTGTGTATATATATATATATATTATACACAGTTGTGTTCAAAATAATAGCAGTGTGTTGAAAAAAGTGAATAAAGCTCAAAGTCCTTCTAATAGCTTTTATTTCCATACACACAAATGCATTGGGAACACTACACATTTTATTCCAAATCAAAACATGAAGAAAAATATATCAACTTTGTTTTGTTCCTCTAAAAAAAAATTGAAGAAAAGTGAATATTAGACTGTTCAAAAAAATAGCAGTGTTTGTATTCTTCTTTACAAACTCAAACATTCACTATATAAACTGAAAAATGTTTGAAGACTTTGCTTTCCTTTGAATCACTTAATTAATATTTAGTTGTATAAGCACTGTTTCTGAGAACTGCTGTACATCTGTGTTGCATGGAGTCAACCAACTTCTGGCACCTGTCAACAGGCATTCCAGCCCAGGATGATTGGACTACATTCCACAGTTCTTCTCTATTTCTTGGTTTTGCCTCAGAAACTGCATTTGTGATGTCACCCCAAAAGTTTTCTATTGGATTAAGATCCGGGGATTGGGCTGGCCACTCCATAACGTCAATCTTGTTGGTCTGGAACCAAGATGTTGCACGTTTACTGGTGTGTTTGGGGTCGTCTTGTTGAAACACCCATTCAAGGGCATTTCCTCTTCAGCATAAGGCAGCATGACCTCTTCAAGTATTCTGATGTATTCAAACTGATTCATGATCCCTGGTATGCGATAAATAGGCCCACCACCGTAGTATGAGAAACATCTCCATATCATGATGCTTGCGCAACCATGCTTCACTGTCTACACAGTGTACTGTGGCTTGAATTCAGTGTTTGGGGGTCATCTGACTGTCTCCGGCCACTAGACCCAAAAAGAACAATCTAACTTTCATCAGTCCACAAAATGTTGCACCATTTCTCTTTAGGCCAGTCAATGTGCTCTTTTTGGCAAATTGTAACCTCTTCAGCACGTCTTTGTTTTCAACAGTGGGACTTTGCGGGGGCTTCTTGCAGATAGCTTGGCTTCACATAGGCGTCTTATAATTGTAACAGTACTCACAGGTAACTTTAGACCTTTTGATCTTTCTGGAGCTGATTGTTGGCTGGGTCCTTGCCATTTTGGCTATTCTATCCATTCGAATGGTAGTTTTTCACTTTCTTCCACGTCTTTCAGGTTTTGGTTGCCATTTTAAAGCATTTGCGATCATTTTAGCTGAGCAGCCTATCATTTTCTGCACTTCTTTTATATGTTTTCCCCTCTCCAATCAACTTTTTAATCAAGGTACGCTGTTCTTCTGAACAATGTCTGGAACGACCCATTTTCCTCAGAATTTCAGAATAGAAATGCACTGTAACCAGCATGTACAACATTTGCTGCCTTCCTTCTTTAAATAAGGGCAATAATTGCCACCTGTTTTTCAAAGAATGAATGACCTCACTAATAGAACTCCACACTGCTATTATTTTGAACATGCCCCTTTCAATTAGTGATTCAATTACACAGAATCAGCAGCATGCATGTCATGACTGTTGGGTCTGTTGGATTTCTATTACTCTGCTACACCTGCTAGTAAATTATTATTATTTGCCATGTAGAAATATCATTTCTACCAAAAACAGTGATTGATCAGGTTAGTGATGTCTGACTGCTATTATTTTGAACACAACTGTATGTGTATGTATATATATGTATATATGTATGTATGTGTGTGTGTCTGTGTGTGTGTGTGTGTGTGTGTGTGTGTGTATGTATATACAGTGGGGATCGAAAGTTTGGGCACCCCAGCTAAAAATTTGTATTAATGTGCATAAAGAAGCCAAGGAAAGATGGAAAAATTTCCAAAAGGCATCAAATTACAGATTAGACATTCTTATAATATGTCAACAAAAGTTAGATTTTATTTCCATCATTTACACTTTCAAAATAACAGAAAACAAAAAAATGGCGTCTGCAAAAGTTTGGGCACCCTGCAGAGTTAATATCTTGTACTGCCCCCTTTGGCAAGTATCACAGCTTGTAAACGCTTTTTGTAGCCAGCCAAGAGTCTTTCAATTCTTGTTTGAGGTATCTTTGCCCATTCTTCCTTACAAAAGTCTTCCAGTTCTTTGAGATTTCTGGGCTGTCTGTCACGCACTGCTCTTTTAAGGTCTATCCATAGATTTTCAATTATGTTGAGGTCAGGAGATTGTGAAGGCCATGGCAAAACCTTCAGTTTACGCCTCTTGATGTAATCCCCCATGGATTTCGAGGTGTGTTTAGGATCATTATCCATTTGTAGAAGCCATCCTCTCTTTAACTTCCGTTTTTTTACAGATGGCATCAAGTTACCATCCAAAATTTGCTGAAATTTTATTGAATCCATTTTTCCTTCTACTCGTGAGATGTTCCCTGTGCCACTGGCTGCAACACAACCCCAAAGCATAATTGATCCAACCCCATGCTTAACAGTTGGACAGAGGTCCTTTTCATTAAATTCTGTGCCCCTTCTTCTCCAAACGTACCTTTGCTCATTCCGGCCAAAAAGTTCAATTTTAACCTCATCGGTCCACAGAACTTATTTCCAAAATGCATCAGGCTTGTCTATATGTTCATTTGCAAAGTTCAAACGATGATTTTTGTGGTGAGGACGTAGAAGAGGTTTTCTTCTGATGACTCTTCCATGAAGACCATATTTGTACAAGTATCCCTTTATAGTGGAATAGTGTACCACAACTCCAGTGTCTGCCAGATCTTTCTGGAGGGATCGTGCAGTCAAACGTGGGTTTTGAATTGTTTTTCTCACAATCCTGCGAGCTGTTCTGTCTGATATTTTTCTTGGTCTTCCAGATCTTGCTTTAACTTCCACTGTTCCTGATGACTGCCATTTCTTAATTACATTCTGAACAGAGGATATTGACATCTGAAAACGCTTTGCTATCTTCTTATAGCCTTCTCTAGCTTTGTGAGCGTCAACTATTTTCAGTTTCAGTTTTCTAGACAACTGCTTAGAAGAACCCATGGTGCTGATTGTTGGGGCAAGGTCAGATGAGTCTGGGCATTTAAAACCTTTGAGATTGACATCACCTGGTCTTCCCAGACGATGATTGAGAACAATCCATGACACTGGCAGGTCTCAGCTTGGCAAAGGGGGCAGTGCATGCTATAAATTCTGCAGGGTGCCCAAACTTTTGCAGACGCCATTTTTTTGTTTTCTGTTATTTTGAAAGTGTAAATGATGGAAATAAAATCTAACTTTTGTTGACATATTATAAGAATGTCTAATCTGTAATTTGATGCCTTTTTGGAGATTTTTCCATCTTTCCTTGGCTTCTTTATGCACATTAATACAAATTTTTAGCTGGGGTGCCCAAACATTCGATCCGCACTGTGTATATATGTGTGTGTGTGTGTGTGTGTGTGTGTGTGTGTATGTATGTGTATATATATATATATATATATATATATATATATATATATATATATATATATGTAGCGCAGGGACATACCAGAAGCATTTTGCTTATTGTTTTATTTGATTATTTTATTCTAGTTTAGAATATACACATATAAATATTTTCCTCACACAGAAACTGCCTTCATCCACAGCAGAGGTTGCAGTGAGGTAGCCGTTTGTCAGATTAAAGAGGACTATATACTATGTATAGACAGAGAGCAAACCAGCATTGTGTAAAATCCTCAATAAATGTAATTAAAAATATTATCTTATATGAGCCTGTATACCATAAAGTCCACTCAAGAAGAAACTCTTGTCTGTCATACAGCAGAATTCAAACGCTACCTTAACCCTTTTGCTGCCAGGCCCTGCGCTCTACTTTTAACCTCAGGTTACCAGGCCATTTTTGTAATTTTTTCCATTGCTTTTTGTTTTTCCCTTTTACAGTTTTCAGAATTTGTAAAAGACCCACCAAACCATATATTTTCTGAACGCACATTACCAGTAGAATAAAAAGAAGTTGCTACTGAATTTCAAGACCCTAGAATATTTGCACACGTTTATCAAAACAATATTTTCGCTAAAAATACACTATAATCATTGTTCGCAGATACAAACACAGCAAATTTTACAAAATTCCTGCTAAATTCCCACTAAATATAAAAGCCTAACCTGTATTGAGTTAATAAACAAGGGGGGGACTTTAATGGCACAATTTACTTGTATGATAAATTTCAACAATTCAAAAGAGATTTTTTATAAAAACAGTATGAAATTTTATTTTTACAATCTTAAAAAATAAATATAAAGCTACAATACATATTGCAGCTGTGTCATCAGAAATGGTATTGCAAATATAATCATAGATCATGCATGGTTCCCACTTGCCGCATTTCATGATCAACAAAAATCTTCTTCAGAAGTACTCAGGAAGGCATGACGTATGATTCCATGTGGGGTAAAAACCGCCAAGAAATAGTAAGAACACAGCCACGGATTTCTCATATATCTCAGGCAAAAATGATGAAACAAAAATTAATAAAGAAAAAACTGTGACCAATGGATGAAGAATGCCGCCCAAACATTTCCTGAAGGGGCCCCGCCCAAATGCACAGTCAACAAGATTACCTGCTGGTTGGTACTGCTAGGGCAGTGCTACTATGAGCGCGAAGCGATGACCACAAGGAATTTGCGTGAGAAAGTATTGATGACCTGATAAAAATCAGGATTGAGGTGTGAAAGACAGCCTAATATGGGGCAATATACCAAGTCTATCCAAAGAAGCATGCTTGATGGCTATGAGCCCCACAGCCATCAAGCATGCTTCTTTGGATTTGTTAGGGCTGTTGGCACTTTGTGCATTATATCCCTTCCTCTCTCTATTGAGTTAATAAATAACAAATACTTGTACATTTTAAATTGCACATTTTTGCAAAATGGTGAAAATCGAACATATGCAAAAAAATGTCTTTAAAAATTTGATTTCATTTTTAACGTGCAGCTTTCAGAGTTTGTAAAAGGCCCTCACCCCCCCCCCCCCCCCAAACCATATATTTCCTGAAAACAAACAACCAGTAGAATAAAAAGAAGGTGTGGAACCAATGTAGCGCTACTCACTTAAATAAACATGTGAACCAGAATACCTAGTGAATAAATATCAAATAAGAAGTATCCACTAATGTGAAATCATGCACATAAAACATATATGTGATTAAACCTAAATCACTGAAGTGAACATAATCATATCAACTAAAAAATATGAGGAAGTCACATGACACTGTGACGCAATGCGTCGGCCCAACGTAGTGACGCATTTCCGGCGTGGCGACCATTTTGGTACACCTGTGTATACCCTTGTACACCCATGCAGATTAGATCCAAAAGTGTGGGATTGGAGCCCTGAACTGTTACTACTATTTTTATTGTAAGTGCGCTTTCTATTGTCTGTGACACTTGGTAATAAACATATTACACAATGGAAGCTTGTGTTTTATGTACCATATGAGTGATTGGAGCAGCATTTAACCTTACTTGGAGAAAGGAGCCAGTATTGAAGTGCGGATCCCTGGGGGGAGATTCATATACAATGTGAGCAGTTGTTTGGAGTGATACTTACCTGGAGGATCTGTGAGAGGGATCCTAACAAATGCTTTGACTCGCAAGGGTCGAATCCTTAAGGTGAGAGGCTGATTCAGCCGGTGTTCGGATGATCTCAACTATCAACTCACTTCTATACACAAATATCAGCACGAGTGTTTTGTGTTCACCTGAGTGTGATCATTTTTAATTTTGGACTTTATATACACGGAAATATATGTTTTTTGTGTTTAGGTGCATGTATTAAGTTCACATATATGCACTTTTGGATTTTTTTCACTTTATGGGGTTTATATATATGTGTTAATACACATTGTTGATGTGTGTGTGTGTGTGTATATATATATATATATATATATATATATATATATATATATATATATATATATATATATATATATATATATATTCATTTGCAATAAGCACGTTATATTTTTTAGTTGATATGATTATGTTCACTTTAGTGATTTAGGTTTAATCACATATATGTTTTATGTGCATGATTTCACATTAGTGGATATTTATTTCTTATTTGATATTTATTCACTAGGTATTTTGGTTCACATGTTTATTTAAGTGAGTAGCGCTACATTGGTTCCACATGTTCACCCCCCGTTCTTCAGCATGTCCAAGTAGAAACTATTAAAGCTATATGAGAAAGTTATGCATGGAAGGAAAGATTACCCTAGAAAGGGTATAAAGTCTCTATAAACTCTGGGACCTAAATAGTAAAGTCTCTGTAGTCTGGGACCTAAATTGTAAATCTGCACTTATTTTGAATTGTAGATAGATGCTTCATTTGGAAATACAGAAGCGTTCAAATATCCCACTCAAGGATGTCAGTGTTTACACTTTTGATTTTGGTTTGTCATGATCCATTGTTTTGTCACTTTGTATTTTATATATGTCCACACTGGATTTGTACACAATTGTAATATTGTACAACTGTTATAATACAATGAACAGAGTTAAAAAAAAAAAAAAAAAAAAAAAAGTATATATAAAGCCAAAACCTTTTTAGTTTTGGATAGAGTGGTAAGTGGTGAAATCATGGTGTTCGATTTTAAATACTATCTGTGTACTATCTGGGGAGATTTACCCACTGAGACAAAGTGCTGGGCAATCCAAACCTTTGCAGTTGTCACCTGAAAAAAAATGTTTAATCATTCTCTATTATATGCAAAACTAAAATGAAATGTTTTGGTTTTAGATATATTTTAATAATTTTATAATCAACAGCAAACTTTTTTAACTTAATGGCTGTCTTTTTTCCTAAAGCACATAAAAAAACATCCATAAAAAACACAGATACCAAAATTGATAGTATTAGCATGTGGCTGTTGGATAGGAAAAAAACAACTGACAATGACAGATCAGCACAGCCATGCTACACCATCTATTGGTGAGTAGATCGATTTAGGCCATACACATGGGCTTCTTTTTCTCTATGGCTTAAAATTCTGGCATATTTCCCTGCCAGGGAGCCAAGGTTACTGCGTACAACCGCCGAAAGGTGTCAGTGACTGTCTGTTGGTACACATGGTTGTATATACATGTGCATGTGTATGAATGTATGACCCTGGATGCAGACAGTCTAAGGTATATTTTGTTGATTTGATAGCTCGAACGATGTAGGCTAGCCAGACTATTTAAACTGGCTTATTTCACCATGAATAGCTAGTGTCTTTCATGTTCCCTACACATTTTTTAGTCTTGGGGTGTAAGCCCAACAATACAAAAAAGAGGGGTTGTGAAAAAGAAATTCACAGAAAAGTGGTTACATCATGGACAGAATGCGATACTCAGAATAATTCCCAAAAATTATGCTTTATTACACAATAATTATAGACAATAGGGTAAATACCCTGGTTCACCATCACCTCAGTATGAGATAATACACAAAGACATAAAAGCAACAACAAGACCGGTCTTAATATAAATGTGCTGCATATGCAATGACAGAAACCTGTCTAGTGCATTTGCAGCACCAACACATTGGTTACACCACCAGCAGGGGGTGTGTCAAAAAATTATGTCGTCAGGTATAATACTGTACAGCGCTATGCAATAATGGCTGATAACAGGCACCATATATTAATAAGATTACCCATAACCCAATCAAGGCAATGTGGGTGAAAAATTGGAAATATAAAAGGGGGTACGGATGCTCCTATAATAACAGGATGATAGAATGATAGCAATGCAGCCCCTATGTAAGGCACGAGTGAGTGGTGAACATGTACAGATTCACAGTGGACATGCCCATATGTAAAGATGCAGAGTTATTCATGAAGAAATCACTGTTGGTATCCTTCGTGAGATAAAGATGATAAAGATGGCAGGGTCCTGCTTCACGGGGTTTCTTCACTGCAACGTGCGGACTATAAACCACCTTAATATAGATGATAGTATGAAGCCTGCTAGGTCCTCCGTCTCTTGTAATATATAATTGGTGCCTTGCACCTGGATAGTGAATCATATTGTCCCCATCCTGCAATAAATTGATGACAAATGGACAGTCAATCAATATATTCTTGCAGATGTATGTGTAGAGTGGTGAATAAATGCCTTTTCATCTAGCTGTGTGACAGTTCACTCACCACCTGAGCCATAGGTGATACTTTCTGGAAGTTTCCTCCATCTAAATTACCAGGCATAGTCCCGGGAACACCCGCTAACATCTGGACTGTGACTGGTGGGCTCCGTTCTCCCCTTGGTGCCTGTGCAGCCTTGCACAGCTCGTGGCACACAAATATGGCCGCTTCCCTGCTGGTCAGCGTGTATGGCGCCAATGCGTATCTGTAGTGACGTATCTGACGTGTGACGTCAACGCGTTTCGCCAATGGGCGTATCTCACTCGGCTTCGTCAGGACCAATGAGACCTCTGTCTTTCAGCTTCTTATTTGTGCTGGGCTCAGTACCGGTCATATATGCAAATCGGTTGCTGGCAATCATTCTCAATGGGAAAAAGAGCTAATTACTTACCAAGACAGCTGGTCATATAACTCAATTAAAAGAGTAGACACCTGGGCACACCGAGAGGGAGGATAAATTTCCTACTTTCTTATGTCATTAAGAGGGATCAAATGTTTGCCACCAAACCTTGCTCAAGGTGGCGCTGCTAATTTATAATTCTACACACTTGACTATTTTTTTCTAAAAATACTTGGAGATCACATTCAATATTTAACCCTTTAAATATGTCGACCTGTTTCTCAAGGATATGGTTCCTAACCTCTCTTCCTATGTTAGAGATACTAAAGATGTATTAGCCAAAATTGAAAATCTGAAGATAGATGAGAAGTCCATTTTGGTTGGAATAGATGTTGAATCATTATATACATCTATTCCACATGAATGTGGACTAAGATCGGCTTCATTTTTCCTCGATAAATCATATCTCAATATGGGGGGACAAAATGAGTTTATAAGTGAGCTACTGGAATTTGCTTTGCAACATAATTTTTTTTCAATTCAATAATACTTTTTACCAACAGATTAGAGGCACGAGTATGGGGGCACCATGGGCCCTGGCCTATGCCTGTCTGCACTTGGGTTTCTGGGAGGAGCAGGTTGTCTATAGATCACCAATGTTTCTTGCACATGTTCAGATTTGGTTGAGATACATTGATGATGTTTTCCTCATGTGGAGGGGATTGTCATGCCTTCAGCAATTTGTTCTTTGTTAATTAGGTATTATTAGTATGCCTTATCAGTTTGTAATTCTCTGTTCATTGTGTAACTGCTCCATCTAGTGGCTGTTTGTATACACTGCATCTTTTCACAGTAGAAGTTTGACCCATTTCAGCTTCCATAGCTTGTAGCCTATGAACTCTGATTACATCATCAGCCCTGCTCATAGCAGCCATTTCCTCATCACAGACTCCATTCCTGTGGTAACCACGCTGCTGGTAGGATCCAACCCTCACATTCAGGTTCACAATAGCATCGTCGGTACGTCTACACACATGTCTATATCTTATGCATCTGTGTTTTATGTAACCTACATGTCTTACATGTGTTTATATGTGCATTGCCTTACTGTAATGTATAATATGCTTTGTCACATGGCAGACAGTGTTACTAAGCGCCTTATTTTCTGTTCCTCAGTTTCACCTCTTATATCTTTGCAATAAAGACAAAGTTGGATGTTGCTTCTTTGTCAACTCATTGCCGAGAAAGGTTTAGCTGTCTGTCAAGCTATGTACCTTAACACATAAGGAGGACAGAACAGGGATCATTGGAGGAGTTAAAACTTTTTCTGGAGGAGTTAAACCAAAACTCCTTCAATATTAGACTCGCGTATGTCTTTGAGGAAAGGCGTATTTCCTGCCTTGAACTTGGACTTGAAGGTGACAGGCTCCTCACCAAAACATTCAGAAAACCAACTGCAGCTAACACCTTACTAGAGGCCAGGAGTTATCATCCACGTTCATTGCTTACCGAGATTCCAGTTGGACAGTTTCTGAGGTGTCGAAGAAACTGTTCAAATATTAATGACTTTAGGATAGAGGCACATGACCTCTATAAAAGGTTTAGGGAGTGGGGATATTCTCACTCTCAGATTAGAAAAGCTAGAAAACGGGCATATCAGACTGATCGTAAGACGTTATTGTCCCCGAAAAAGGAAGAGAAGGAGAAACAAGTTATACAACCAGTTAGGATGATAACCCAGTTTGGAGCACAATGGGGGGATGTTAAACAAATATTAGAAAAACATTGGAAGATCCTTACACAGTGCCCTAATCTTGGTAAAATTGTAGGTGAACGTCCTCTAATGGTAGCAAGAAGAACACCAAATTTGGGTGATCTTCTTATCCACTCTGACTATCAGCCATTAAAACAACCAACATGGCTGAAGTCACGTACAAAAGGGATGTATAGGTGTGGAAAATGTCAAATTTGTAAATTTGTGGATCATACAGACATTTTCACTGATTCTAATAATAGAGCTCACTTTTAAATTCAAAGTCCTATAAATTGTTCCACAGCCAGAGTACTTTACATGTTGACCTGTCCATGTAAAAAAATGTATATTGGTAAAACTAAAAGGCAGCTTAAGGTACGAATAGGTGAACACTTTAGAGATATTAGGTCCAATGACCCCGAAAGCAATTAACTCAGCATTATGCTAAATGCCATGGAGGTAAATTAGAGGGTACTAAAGTGAAAGGTATTTATGCACTAAATTTCCCTCAGAGGAGAGGTGACTTTGATAGAGAACTATTAAAACGTGAGAAATATTGGATTTACAAACTTGATACTCTATTCCCAAAAGGGTTGAATATTGAATGTGATCTCCAAGTATTTTTAGAAAAATAGTCAAGTGTGTAGAATTATAAATTAGCAGCGCCTCCTTGTGGGAGGTTTGGTAGCAAACATTTGATCCCTCTTAATGACATAAGAAAGTAGGAAATTTATCCTCCCTCTCCGTGTGCCCAGGTGTCTACTCTTTTAATTGAGTTATATGACCAGCTGTCTTGGTAAGTAATTAGCTCTTTTTCCCATTGAGAATGATTGCCAGCAATCGATTTGCATATATGGGCGGTACTGAGCCCAGCATAAATAGGAAGCTGAAAGACAGATGTCTCATTGGTCCTGACGAAGCCGAGTGAGATACGCCCATCGGCGAAACGCGTTGACGTCACACACACGTCAGATACGTCACTTCCGGTCACACACATTGACGCCATACACGCTGACCAGCAGGGAAGCGGCCATATTTGTGTGCCACGAGCTGTGCAAGGCTGCACAGGCACCAAGGGGAGAACGGAGCCCACCAGTCACATTTCCGATGTTAGCAGCTGTTCCCGGGACTATGCCTGGTAATCTAGATGGAGGAAACTTCCAGAAAGTATCACCTATGGCTCAGGTGGTGAGTGAACTGTCACACAGCTAGATGAAAAGGCTTTTATTCGCCACTCTACACATACATCTGCAAGAATATATTGATTGACTGTCCATTTGTCATCAATTTATTGCAGGATGGGGACAATATGATTCACTATCCAGGTGCAAGGCACCAATTATATATTACAAGAGACGGAGGACCTAGCAGGCTTCATACTATCATCTATATTAAGGTGGTTTATAGTCCACACGTTGCAGTGAAGAAACCCCATGAAGCAGGACCCTGCCATCTTTATCATCTTAATCTCACTAAGGATACCAACAGTGATTCCTTCATGAATAACTCTGCATCTTTACATATGGGCATGTCCACTGTGAATCTGTACATGTTCACCATTCACTCGTGCCTTACATAGGGGCTGCATTGCTATCATTCCATCATCCTGTTATTATAGGAGCATCCGTACCCCCTTTTATATTTCCAATTTTTCACCCACATTGCCTTGATTGGGTTATGGGTAATCTTATTAATATATGGTGCCTGTTATCAGCCATTATTGCATAGCGCTGTACAGTATTATACCTGACGGTACAATTTTTTGACACACCCCCTGCTGGTGGTGTAACCAATGTGTTGGTGCTGCAAATGCACTAGACAGGTTTCTGTCATTGCATGTGCAGCACATTTATATTAAGACCGGTCTTGATGTTGCTTTTATGTGATTTTAGGTCTTTGTGTATTATCTCATACTGAGGTGATGGTGAACCAGGGTATTTACCCTATTGTCTATAATTATTGTGTAATAAAGCATAATTTTTGGGAATTATTCTGAGTATCGCATTCTGTCCATGATGTAACCACTTTTCTGTGAATTTCTTTTTCATAACCCTGCTTTTTTGTATGCATGTTTTTTGGTTACTGGGCAGAAACCATATATTGGGTGATACAGCATATTTATGAACCTCTACCCTCTCTTATTCTTTGTGTAAGCCCAACAAACCTACAATGAACGCCTTTCACTTGCGACCTTTTTTTCTTTCAGCCTTTAACCCAAAGATGTTTACAGCATTATCCACGTGATTAGCTGATGATCCAGAATATTTTGAAGCTGTAGCTGAAGCTCTAAAACTTGTAGTACGTCAGAGAACACAGGGATCCATCCCCTCTTTTTTCCTCACTGCTTGCTACAAAACTGAGATATGCTTTGTATTTGTTCCATTGTCTACATAATAAAAAAAAAAAGCAGAGGCTGAGCTGGGCAGGGTTATGTCTTGGCAGGGGATTGTGCCAGCTTAACCCAAATAGTCATGGTAAACCAAAAATTCATACAGAAATATATCTTGGTATTTATATGGAAACGCTACATGATTGGCTGGTTTACTGAGCTTCAAAGAGGGCAAATTGTTGGTGGCCGCTTAGCTGGTGCCTCTGTGACTGAAGGTGCCAAATATTTGCGGTGTCTCAGGATACAATATAAAACGTTATGACGGCATATACAGTGTCTAGGAAAATGTCGTCTGATCAGCATAAGCACGGTCAATATTGTCAACTGACAGAGGCAAAAGGACATTGCGCAGGATTGTGACCCAGAATAAGAAAACAACTGCTGCAAAAGTGACTGCAGAGCTCAATCTCAGTCTTCACTGGAATTTCTTTATCAAACTGCAGAAGCCATGGTACCATGTGTTGCCAGTTGATGGTGCTGGTGCTGCAGCTGAAATCTAGAATTCATGTCCTGCTACTAGTAAAGCTGGGCAGCTGCAGTTGCTGGATGCCTTTGTTGCGTTACAGTGCAGTTAGAAACTCACTGGAATTATAATTTATAATGAATGGCCAGCAAACGTTACACAGTTGGGCAGTAATAAAATGAAACTAAATATTTTTGATTTGTGTAAAATGCTGCAATGCAAAACTGGTATACTAACTTTTGAAGTTCCTCTTCTAATCTCTTCACTAAAGAATGAGATGGTATGATTCAAATCTTTTCACCAGGTTGGATAGTAGGACACTGAATTATGTAAAGGGGAGAGGTGAAGCAGTTTGACAATAATTTATATTTATGTTTATGTATCACCAGATATGATGCTGAGGGATTATTCACAAGCAGCCTTAAGCAGCATGGAAAAAAGAATCATCAAACTTGAGCCAAATGATGGAATATAACTGCAAAGTCAGCTGACTGGAAGATTACTACGGAACTACAAAGACAAGCAAGCCTTAAACATTTTACCATTGTTGCCTCAGCAATATATTTGTGAATTTCAAGCCAAAGCTTACTGACTGATATAACTGGTAAAGAAAATGTATTGAAATGGGACTGAAAATGGAGAAAGGATTCACATTCCTGTCAAACTCACTATATGGCACAGCCTGCTAATTAATAAAGGGGGCTTGCAATATTTTAGAATGTAAAATGAACTTAATTTTATTTTTAGGTATAAAATAGTTTTAGTTAAACAGTGTTAGAACATGTATTTTATTTAATATATGTGAATACGATTCATTTTACTTGAAAGTGTAGTGTTGTATTTATTATATACTTCAACGTATTACTGGATAAACAGAGATAAAACCGGTACAACACTAATCTTGCAATAAAACGATGGAGAGTGAATGGATATATCCTGGCACTTGTGGCTATAAAAATGTAGTGGACACAGACTGTGGGATATACAATATGTATCACATGTAGAAAGTAACATAAAATGCAGTTACAGTATGAGGACACCTTGTAAGAATGTTATTATTTTTCATATATCAGATAGACTCGCTTTTCATATACAGGTGGTATCATTCAGAAACTGCTTACAGAAACCATTACTTGTGTCCGTACTAAATCCATGGTTCTGACCCTTCAAATGGATGACCCCCTGGGTTAGATGATTAGATCACATGAGCCCATGCTTAGCATTGTGGTATTTAGTAGCTGACAGGTTTTTCGTGCTGATCCTGTGCAGATACCCATGAGGAAAGGATGACTATTTTGGGTGCATGCATGATGTGATTAGAAGCCAATGTGGCCTTCAGTGATCAATATTGTCATTAGTCTTCTTTAACATTTAATTGTGCAGGCCTACTTATAATAGATTTACAGCCTATGTCCTCCCTTAATTAGCTTATTTTAAATGCAACTTACTCATTAACATGAATCAGTGCCTAGGGGTCATCTAAAGTCTGATGAATGCTGCATCTCATCAATAGACTCTATACTTAATAATGATGTAGACCGCTACAAGACTAATCTGAAACTGGTAAAGAGTATTCAAACCCTAGAACAAAAATGACATCTAGGGAGCGATTTACTAAAACTGGAGCACTCAGAATCTGGTGCAGCTGTGCATGGTAGCCAATCAGCTTCTAACTTCAGCTTGTTCAGTTAAGCTTTGACAAAAAAACCTGGAAGCTGATTGGTTTCTCTGCAGAGATGCACCAGTTTTTGCACTCTTCAGCTTTGGTAAATCAATCGTAGTTCGCTTTACTGATACTTATTGTTCTTTTTTTTAATTTTTTTGGTGTTGTATCCCTTTTTTTCACCGGTTATCTGGCCAGTAACACTCCCTGTCTTACCCTCGGTTCACACCTAAGTATTTTCCACAGCATTTTGCAGAAACGCACTACAGTCCATGTAACATGATTTCCTATGGGCCACGTTCACATCTCAGTGTTTTCACCCGGTACGTTTTTTTGGAAAGAGCCAGGGATTTTTTTAATGCAAAAAGTAGCATTTTTGGTTCTATAGACTTCAATGGAAATGCTGCAGAAAAGCATGTAGTGCATTTTTGATGTGTTTTTGATGCATTTTAAATCTGCCTAGCAACAAGAAAAAAATAAAAGTATCAAAAACACAAAGCAAAATGCAATGCAGAAACGGATCAAACACAAACTGCATAGGTGTTAACCTAGCCTTAGAGTGATTACACTTACTCCCCCACTGATGGACTGTAAATAACTAACAAATTAAGTCAGTTACAGTAACAGATTTTCTCCTTTTGGGATAAAGGTTTTTAGCTATATGACTAAAATGTGACCCCTGTAGGCACCCCCGCCAGTGTTAAATGGTTTGTTGAATGTCAGGACAGCCTGGTCTGGTAAAGGAAATGAAAAAAAAAATGTGCTGACAGGATCTACATGAAATACAGTTGTGTTATAGGAGTGAATGAGGGCTCATTCAAACAAGCAGGTAGATTCAGAGGGCAGTAACTCACTATCCTCCAGATGTTCAGGAGGCGATCCTGACGCCTTTTAAATGAGTACTTTATTTTTCATTCCTAAGAGGACTTTTGTTTGCCTCGTGGTTGTGGTGCAGTCCCAATAACTCCAGTGGGTGAATTTGACAGGCAGTGTGGCCTGTGAAACTCAGCAAATTAAATTTTCCACGGCCTCCAAGAAAAACATTTGGGGGCAGTGAAAATATAGATCAACTGTCTGTTTTTACCTCCCTTGTCACGCACGTGAAAGAGGCCTTCGAAAAACAAAGACAGCTATGTTAATGCTAGTGATGGCTTAGATTATTCTTTTTTTTTTTTTTTTGCCCATAGCAGCATTTTAAACATTTCAGAGATGGGAGGCAGTGTGCAAGACCAGGCATTTGACAATATTTCACGGATTAGACTTCAGCTTACCCTTTGCCACTTTAACTGAAAAGTTAAATATGGCAGAAATCATAACATTTTCATATGTAAACCTGCACAGTTATAATTTATGACGGTATAATTCACATTTTGGCTAGTTCTTTGAAGGTACATCCATTAGTTCCAAAACCAGAAACTGCCAGCACGTACATAAAAATATCTTTGTCGATACCTTGTGGAGTCCCACAATACAGTGGTACTACACCAATTATGAAAAAAGCTGATCTGCACCTTCCTATTTCACCATAAAGTGTTAGAACTTATATATTTGAGCACTTATCTTTCCAGGATCCCAGGATAAGATGTGTGACATGCATTTCATTTATGCAGCCTAGTTCAGATCTGATAGGTGTCATTTAATTCTGGTGGAGTGGAAAATTGTACTCCTTTTTTTCTAGCCGTGCAAAGAGCAGTTACCCAGCAATTTCATTTACTTTCTACTACCTTTCAAATTCAAAATTGAGTGCATCAAAGCAACCTACCACCAACAGTTTATATATTTACACATGGCAGGGATGCTGGTAGATTGTCTTTGAATGTTTTCCCATATTTCACAATGCAGATTTCTTTCGCACTTTTTTAAACATAAAAAAGTGATGGCAGAAAAAGTATGAGTGGTCCATCGAATCTGCCCATTTTATTTTATTGTTTTTTGGTTTTTTTGGTTAACTTTTTTTTGTCTGAGTATAGATCTGTGCTTGTCCCACGCATGTTTGAAGCTATTTACTGTTGCACTTTTTTTTTAAACATAGTTAACTTTTATCTACTTCTGGTGTATTTCTTTTTTAATCCGTCAATATGCTTTTAATGCCTAAAGTGGAAGTAAACTAACGCTAAACCTACTCTCAGCCATATTCTAAGCCTAATTTATCTAGCCCTATAAAGAAAAAAAAAAAAATCTCTATACTTACCTGTTCTGCAGCCACTCTGGTCCGGTCCTACACTGAGCTGTCAGCTGCAGCTTCAGTGTGTAGGGGAGGCAGCCGACAACAGAAGCCCCATAGTAACTCTGCGGGTGACATCACTTTCCAGGCATTTCTCAGCCATTGTCAGCTGTCTCCTGCACACAGAGGGCATTGCTGGAGACCGGAGTGGCTGCAGAACAGGTAAGTATAGAGATTTTTTTTTCTTTCTTTATAGGGCTAGATAAATTAGGCTTAGAATGTGGCTGAGAGTAGGTTTAGAGTTAGGTTTTGCCTTTACTTCCATTCTAATTTTGGTAATGTTCTCCTATTTATGAAAGTATCGTAACAATCACTCATATAAATCAATTCATTTTATTCAGGGAACAAATGATAATATTCTTACACTCAGATCTGACCCAAAGAGGATTATAAATGAAAGGCATTCAAGTATACACTTACTTAATTAGGGATGTATAATATAAGGTGTCGTGGAAGCAGTGGCATTGCAGGGTATTTTAGGTTGTCCTTTTTGGTACCTTTTATTCTTTGACCTGCAGTATCAACTGACAGCGAAGAGCCAGAGTAATAGTGAGAGATCAAAGAGGGGGAACACAGTAGACTGGAAGCAGAATGGAATAAGAAGAGATGACATAAGGATCATGAAACCACCTCACTTATTTTTTCATCTTGGTGTGCTACAAGCCACGCTACAGATTAATGTGGAACTTCAGATCTACATAAATTATTAAAGCAAAAAAAAAAAAAAAAGGTATCTCTCGTAATTAGATGTTAAATGTTCACATCACCACTGTTTATAGTCCATTCATTATTCTGCTGGACATTACTGTCAGTGTCACACTTCCAGCGCTGTGGGTATGAGAACTGTGTCTCTCGTATAGGGAAACAATCAGTCCATTCACAAAACACATTTGTATTCTGTTCACAGAAAACAAAACATTTTATTTGAATGGAAAAGATGAGAGGGACTGTAAATATCATGATCCCTTCACTGTTTAAAAGTGGCAGCTCTCAAAGCCGAAGCACCAGGATTTTGAGGCTCACAGTAGTACCCAGCAGTCTAATGAATGGAATATAGATTAAACAGGGCATTGTGAATATTTGTCACCCAATTCTATACTGTAACGTTTTATTTTGCCTGAAGAATTTAGTAAAGATCGATGTGGCTGGAGTTGCACTTTGTTCTGCAGTGGGTGTCCCAGGTTCTAGAATTCTAGCACTGCTTTTAAAAGGTAGGCACATTTAGTACTGCATCCAACAAGACATATAAACACCACTGAAAACGTTAAATGTCTTCCCTAGCTCTGTCACATACAATCTCCGGTGACTATTACATGCTTTGTGTTGTGGACCATGGAGATTCAGAAATTTCTTACAAAATTCTACTAGTAGAGATCCGCTGCTATGCTAATATGACATATTCATGGATCTAGTGTATTACTTTGAAATACAGTTGCTAAAAAAAAGCCATGGAAATTGATGCAACTCTTTACAGTTACTGTATATGACCTTTGAAATGAACTGCAGTTTTAAAAGGTTTTACATCAACTGCTCTCCATAAACACTTTTCTATAGTAATATACACTATATTGCCAAA